>NW_027617018.1:0-147500 GCF_964187855.1 Myxine glutinosa
ATGAGAAAAGAGCAGTGTCCAACCGACCGTTCCTGAACTACTCCCTCAATTTTGGGGCTAGCCCTGTCAAACCTTCTGTGAAACTTTTTGGGGTCCTAGCAGGTGTCCTTAGGTGGGCAGGAGGTTTTATAAATTCCTCCATAAAATTATGATTTTGAGTTTAGATCCGTACGAAGTGTTTCGTATCCCGTAGTAAACACAATCACGGGTTTGGCATTTGCAGTTTAGCCATTTACTGCACTGAACTACTCCCTGAACTAATCTCTCTCCCCTCCACTCTCTCCCCTCCAGTCTCTCCCCCCCACTCTCTCTCCCCTACTCTCTCTCCCCTACACTCTCTCCCCCCCCACTCTCTCCCCCCCCACTCTCTCCCCCCCGCACTCTCTCTCCCCTACTCTCTCTCCCCCCCCCCACTCTCTCTCCCCTACTCTCTCCCCCCCCACTCTCCCCCCCCACTCTCCCCCCACCCAATCTCCCCCCCCACTCTCTCCCCCCCCATTCCCCCCCCCCACTCTCCCCCCCCAGTCTCTCCCCCCCCCCAGTCTCTCCCCCCCCCACTCTCCCCCCCCACTCTCTCCCCCCCCACTCTCTCTCCCCTACTCTCTCTCCCCCCCACTCTCTCCCCCCCCACTCTCTCTCCCCTACACTCTCTCTCCTACACTCTCTCTCCCTTACTCTCTCTCCCCTACACTCTCTACCCCCCACTCTCTCCCCTCCACTCTCTCCCCTACACTCTCTCCCCTACACTCTCTCCCCTACACTCTCTCCCCCCCACTCTCTCTCCCCTACACTCTCTCCCCCCCACTCTCTCTCCCCTACTCTCTCTCCCCTACACTCTCTCCCCTACTCTCTCTCCCCCCCCCCACTCTCTCCCCCCCCCACTCTCTCCCCCCCCACTCTCTCCCCCCCCACTCTCTCCCCCCCCCACTCTCTCCCCCCCCCACTATCTCCCCCCCCCACTCTCTCCCCCCCCTCTCCCCCCCCCACTCTCCCCCCCCCACTCCCCCCCAACTCTCTCCCCCCCCCACTCTCTCCCCCCCACTCTCTCCCCCCCACTCTCTCTCCCCCCCACTCTCTCTCCCCCCCCCACTCTCTCTCCCCTACACTCTCTCCCCCCCACTCTCTCTCCCCCCCACTCTCTCTCCCCTACTCTCTCTCCCCTACACTCTCTCCCCCCCCCACTCTCCCCCCCCCACTCTCCCCCCCCCCACTCTCCCCCCCCACTCTCCCCCCCCCCCCATTTCCCCCCCCCCACTCTCTCCCCCCCACTCTCTCCCCCCCCACTCTCTCCCCCCCCACTCTCTCCCCCCCACTCTCTCCCCTCCACTCTCTCCCCTCCACTCTCTCCCCACACACTCTCTCTCCCCTCCCTCCCTCCACTACCTTCCTCTCTCCACTACCTTCCTCCACTCCCTCCAATCTCTCCACTCCCTCCACTAACCTCCCTCCACTCCCTCCAATCTCTCCACTCCCTCCCTCCACTAACCTCCCTCCACTCCCTTCACTACCTCCCTCCAATCTCTCTTTCCCGCACGACACCCGAAACCAAATGGCCACCCGTCCATGTAAGGTCTGCCTGGAATCGTCACCCCTGAAGAGATCGAATCCCTGCTGGCACTGACTGTGGGAGGAGGAGGTGTGCGCCACACAAATGACACACACACCACGTACACGCTACCTCCCCCCACACAGACACACACCGTGGTTATGTCCCGGTCACTGAGGAGATGTTACACCAATAAGAACACGACCTTCCACAGCACGTGGTTCTTGTCCACCTTTAGTTTTGAGAAAACCAATACGGAACCACAAACAGTTCAGACACCCACAGGTGCCAAAGTGGTCGCGCCCACTTCCGGTCATTTACATACACTCGGTCACGCCCCTCGTACTGGGTTCGTGCTCGTTCTGTCGAGGTCGCTCTTCGCGTGGTGCCTCCGTCCCCGAACCCAAACGGGAGAGAACTGGTGGTTGGTTCCAATCCGCGGGAGGTTGTGGCTTCGGACTGTGCGATCCGGTCGCGGTGATGTGGAAGGTCTTGCTCATCGCTTTGTATATCTCTCTCTGTTCTCTTGGAGGTGAGACCATGGGGTGCCGGGGAGGGTGAGAATTCTGAGTGCGCTGGATGCGATCGGGGGCCTCGGCGATCGGTGCAGTACCGGTAATTGAGGATGTGCGATTAGAATTGTATGTCTGGTGTGGGGCGAGGGCACGCGCGGCGAACAGATGAGGCGGTGTATTGGTAATAACCGCTGGTGGTGTAAAACCTTTGTCCTCACTCTTTTGTGACATACCGGTATTCGTCGTTAATCGATCCAGGTGCGCGTACCCAGGAAGACTGACAATGGCATTTAATTTAGTTATATTGTACCTTATGTTTGAGAGTTCACACCTCTACCTGCCGACAAACCTGTCTTTATTTTCAAAAGGTGTCAATTAAATATAAAATCGGTAAAACTGAAGTCCAACGCCGGGGTTTTGATTCCTTTTAGCTGGGTTGTTTCATATATTACGGTATTGTTTTTTTATTGTTCTTTTTATTTATTTATTTATTTTTTGAATGGTCTGTAAAACCCTTTTGTGATGCCATTTACCAAACAGAAGGGAGTTATATTGTAAAAATAAAAAAATAAAAAATTTGCTTATTATTTTTTATTCTAATTTGGCAGTCATATATTAAACCCGAGTCTATAAAAAATTTATGTAAATTTTGAAAACATTTGTTTATATTTAATGAACAGAACTAAATAATTGTGATTGTATATGGTGCTTGTTATTCAAGAGTCCACAAGTCACCCTGGACTTGGAGTATATCCTGGCTACGGGTATGCACACACGTCTCTAAGCCGTCTAGCCTAGGTTCAAACCCCGACCCAGCTCTAAACTGTCATCCTGGTGTTTCACAGGTGGGGTGAATCATCAATGTGTGTGCCATCCCACGGATGGATGTTAAACTCGTGTCCAATCTGCTGTTGGCATTAGTTGGTTGACGTTAGAGATCCCATGGTGGCATTTCGAAGAGTAGGCGAGCTATCTCTGTCACCCTGAACAAACTGTATATCCCTGCACTCACCTATAGGCGGTACTGCATTTGTGGCACAGCTGCAGCCACAGCAAATGAAGCCACCCGCAGCCATGTGCAAAATCGAGAGAATAGGTTACCCTGTTTGGTTTTCCCATATGAGCGCAGAGCTTTTTATGCCGGGATCACTCCAGGCCCAAGGAACGAGCCGAGGGGCTCAGGCGGGATCCACACTGGATCCCTGATTGAGATCGAGCAGCAATTGCCACACCCACTTCGGCCATGCACTCTGCACTGTCCTCCATGCACGCCTGGCAATCAGCCATCCAACCACCACGGGGTCCCCATGGAGCTCTTCCTTGCATGCCATGGTTCCCCTCCAATATTCATGGGGGCACCGTGCAAATTAACCTCACACCTGCCCCCCTTCCATTCTGCCGGGCTCGTGTGGTAACCATTTTACTCCCCAATTTACCTTGTGGCTCCATCCTTTTCTATAAGGCTTTCTGGGGCGATGAAACTCACCCAAACGGCGTCGTTTACTTTTAGTACTCCAGGCTTTCCACAATGCCCCAAGGAAGCATGTCAACCCAATCCTAACTAGAATGGTTCTCAGTAGAGAGCATACCTCCGCCTGGTGAACAGTTTAAGTTTTGTATCCCACGGATAGGCCGGATCTGGATTCGGACCTGAACCAAAATCTAATCAGCTTGTTCCTGTCACCTAACCAACTCATCCACCAAGTTTATTCATAAATCGTCCATAACTTTTTTAAATATCATGTTATGTATCGCTTTCACCCGATCTCTCCATGGTGAAGAATCACTTAAAAATTAAATAATTCTTGTAGCCAAATCCATATTCAGATCTTTACCAACATCGAAACGATTATTCCTTTTCACACACACAACCTGTCCACCAAGTTTCGGCCAAATCCGTCCACAACTTTTTGAGATATCCTGCTATATATCATTTTTGGCCATATCACTCAATATTGAAGAATCATTAAAAAAGAATTATACTAGCCGGATGCAGATCTTCACCAAATTTGAATCGACTATTCCTTGTCACACACACAACGTGTCCAACAAGTTTCGTCCAAATCCATCCATAACTTTTTGAGATATCCTGCTATATGTTGGATTTAGCCCGATCTCCCAATGGTGAAGAATCACTGAAAAAATTAAATAATTATATCTGAATCCATAATCAGATATTCAGCAAAATCGAATCTATTTTTGTTCTTGTCAGACACCCAACGGGTCTACCAAGTTTCGTCCAATTCCGTCCGCAACTTTTTGAGATATCCTGCTATGTATCGTTTTTGGCCCTATCTCCCAATGGTGAAGAATCACTTAAAAATTCTACTAGCCGGATCTGAATCCGGATCTTCACCAAAATCTTCACCAAAATTTCATCCTTGTCACACACGCTACATCTCTGCCAAATTTCGTCTGAATCTGCCCACAACTTTTTGATATATCTTGTTCACAAAAGGACAAACGGACAGACAGACAGGCAGACAAACAGGGGTGAAAACATAACCTCCATCCACCTTTGTTGACGGAGGCAACTTAGCTTCAGGAGCTTGCACACATGCATGAAACACCTTGTGGCACCGCTAATTGGTACCACACGCCTCATCTCTAATTAACGGCCGAGCGAGTCGAGAGACGAGCGGCATAGTCTGGGTGCACGGTGTTAATTACTGTTACCAATCCACTTCTCCCCCCACCCCCCTCACTCCCTCTCAATGAAGGAGAAGCAACAGGTCCTCAATGGACTTTCCCAAATTGCGAAGAATGATCACAACAGTTCAAATTCACCCAAAAACCAGGTATGTTTCATTACAGTGATGGCACATTGGGGAGGAAATACAAAGAAGTAATATCAATAATAAAAACCCCTTAGCCCATTACCAATCATATGTGTCCATGAACCAACGAACAAACTGGATGAATTATCCTTAATTATCCAAGTCCTTATCTGGCCAAATCATTTCACAGTAGAAAGACAGAGAGAATCACATGACAGACATACCGTGCGGTGTCTGGCGGGACACCGCAGGATGGTCAAGGTCATGTCCAGGCCGCTTTGGCAGGGAACATGCTTCTGGGCTTGTTACGAGAGGAGGCTTGGTAGCTTCCGCATGCGTGGTGGGTGGCTCTGGAATAGGTGAGACATGGCTCTGGGTTGTGGCATGAACAAAGGTGACACCAGCTCTCGCCAAGCCGATTCTAACTTAACCATGCTTCCGCTCGGCAAACCTGCCTTTATTGCCTCCGCCCAGTACATCACCCACGATGTGCCGCAACCTTCCCTATCACTCACCAATGGACATCTGATGGCCGCAGGACTGCTCATCTATACTCTAATATCGGTTTATCTGTTTGAAGTAAACTTGGAAACCAATTGATGTAGAGACACCTGCAATATCTCTACAGAAACGTCTCTAACCTGAGAATGTCTTGACTTCTATTTTTTACAAAGGTTGAATCCATTTTTTGGGTTTATCAAACACTAGACGTGCCTACCTGTTGCTTCGCTGATGGGTTAAATCAAAAGACAGCATGTTGTACTTCACAAACATCGCATGTCTATCTTTGAGTGTCGGTGATAATGTATAATGAAACAACACTTGCAAAAAATGAACTTTTACATGTAATTGTTTTATACGTAATGTGTAATTGTTGTTGTCGTGGATGTTGTTGTTGCTTGTGTGCTCCTTCCGTGTACTTTTATATATTTTTCTATTGCTTCGACAAAGATTACTATGTATAGTTTTTTTGTGTGCTCCTCATATCCTTATAAAGGGTTACTGCTGTCGTAGAATAATAAACGATACTGTTAGCACCACCTCATTAAGCTCATGTTCCCGCTTCTTCTTCTTCAATCCCGGAATAAGGAGCGTAAAAATATAAAAAAGCAGGCACCATTATGCTTAAATGGACACAAATTTTTGTTCCAATTAAATCGATTATCGGCTTTCCAAGTAAATAAAACAATTATCAGCTTTCAAATGATACCATTTTTATTCTTATAAGACGGCAGGGACCCTTTGGAATAAAGCGTGACGAACATACATACATGCATACATGCATACATACATACATGGATGGACGGATGCTTTTCCTTTTACGTAGTAATATATTTGCTTGCGAATAATGATCGGTTTATATTTGATCAACTTCACGATGACATATATACAAAAGAGCTAGAATTAAAAAATGAAAACTAGACTCACACTTCAGGCTCATTGTTACCCTGCGCTCGCGAAGTGAAAACAGGGTTAGGCATTCGGGTGTGTACTGTGTATGTACGTATGTATGTGTGGCGTGTCTCTGCATTTTAAAAAATTCACTTTATCGGC
Organism: Myxine glutinosa; assembly: GCF_964187855.1. Lineage (NCBI taxonomy): Eukaryota > Metazoa > Chordata > Myxini > Myxiniformes > Myxinidae > Myxine > Myxine glutinosa. The sequence continues at coordinate 6,393 of NW_027617018.1, forward strand.
AACCATTGGTCTGATTGACACAACATTTTACCATGGGAGCGCCTCTGCTTGTAGAAAATTTTTTATTCATAATTATGATGTCATAGGTCACGTGCTATGGACGCCAACTTGGAAAAACGTTACACCTCTATTTCTCCGACACCGCTCAATGACAAAAATTGAAACAAAGCTCATTGTCAAGTACTCCCCATGGGGAATAAGATATGTTAATGATTATGTCATCGGTACCTTAATTATGACGTCATAATTCGACAAGTACAACGCTTGATCCGATCAGTATGAATTTTTGTTTTCTCTGCAATTGTTGGTCAAATTTACCCAAAGTTTTCACCATGGGAGCATCTCCGCCTGCATAATTTTTAATAATTATGATGTCATAGGTCATGTGGTACAGGCGCCATCTTGGAAAAACCGAAAAACATTGCACCTCTATATCTCCAAAACCGCTCCATGAAAATAATTGAAACATGTCTCATTGCAAAGAACTCCGCATGGAAAATAAGTGTTGTTAACAAAGACGTCATAATTCGACAGGGACAACGCTTAGTCTGATTGGTCTGAAGTTTCGTGAGCATGATCTACACAACAATTACATTGGAGAATATAAATTTATGATGTCATTGCTCACGTGGTCTGGCAGCCATATTGGATCAAAGAAAAATACCCTTCAAAAACAGAAGAGTTGGCTCGCACCAAGTTGAATGTGCAGGGTAAGTATTTGATGAATACCATCTATTTTTTTTCATTTATTAGAATAACAAATGTATATCAATAATAATAAATTTCACACCAATTTGATAACCGAGAGGCTTTACCACTCAATATTGTATGAAAGCCTTTCTTTGATGGAAACAGTCCTGCATAATAGTGCAGGTGAAATAATCGGAACAGTGAGACCAACTACCCACAGCACAGACCTTATAAATAGATGAAAACAGCTGGTCAGATGTATGATAACACAAGGAGCTGAAGTGAGCAGATGAAAACAACTCTTCTTTAAGGTCATGAAACGACACCAAACGGAACTTATTTCATACAAGAAAAACGGTAAAAAAAAAAAACTATTAATGAAACATTCAAATAAATACATTTAAAAATGTTTTTGACAGTTTCTGTAATTGAATAACAGCTTTAAGGAAAATGCTCATAAAGGTGTGCATTATTTAATGTATTGTTTTAAAATATAATGTTTTTTAAAAAATCCCTTTTTAAGGCCATTTTCCCTGATAGAGCAGGGGTTAGCCTTGCGGGCCCCATGACAATCATCATGGTTCCCTTTTAAGGCAATGTTTTTATGGCCGGATGCCATTCCTGACGCCAACCCTTTAGTCGCCTCTTACGACATGCAGGGATACGGTGTACCTATTCTAAGCTGGGACACACACTGGCACATTCATCCCAGCAAGCTGGTACTCAATTTGCCGACCTCGGAAGGATGAACAGACAGGCTGAGTCAACCCCCCTGGCGAATGAATAGGTAATTCAACGATCGACCGGGATTTGAACCCAGGATCCTAGGATCCCAAGCCGGCACCCTATCCGCTAAGCCAACTCCGGGCTCTTAAAAATATAATGTTTGAGCACTATAAATATATGATAATCCCTCCAGCAAGAAAGGTAGAAGGTTTGAGTAGTGAGGTTGCATTGTTGGGTTGAGTGACTGATTGTCTGGACATAGGTGAGATTGTGGATCTGCTGATGTAGATCCGCAGCCGTGGTTGTGGGCCCACTGCTCGGAGAGGTTCTGTGCTGAAAGGGTCTAATTAACGGGACCCAGGCTGAATATCCAGGCAGCCGGAAAATCTATCACTGGCTTACAGGTTAATGAAGTTCTTGCATTAGGTAAACAAGGTGGGAGCTTTAACGTCCATCACATACCAGCCCTCTGGTTTACTGTCATTCCGATGGATGGAGCACGCATTGATTCCTTGCCTCGCATGTGAAATGAACAAGGATGAACGTTTGTAGCTGGGGCAAGATTCAAACTCAGGCTGGACAGCTTAGAGGTGAGAGTGCATACTTCACGTGTGTGTGTGTGTGTGTGTGTGTGTGTGTGTGTGTGTGTGTGTGTGTGTGTGTGTGTGTGTGTGCGTGCGTGCGTGCACACATTTTAACAACTGGCAAGCTTTGCCTCAGTTTTGTACTGATCAGTTTGTATTTGTGTTACATTCATGATGCGTCCAAGTCTGCGGTTGGTGTTAGGTATTTTGCAAGTTCTGTACACATGTACCATCGCATTCCATTTGGGCGGAGACGGTTTAGGATATCAAAGGACAGTAAGCATATCCCAACCAGGCTTAACGTGAAATTGATAACTGTGCCTCACCATCTAGAACTGAAGTTTAGTAAACTGATTTTCTTCCAGCAAGATCGTTTTCATGTTTGAGGCATGCTGCATTAGTCTTCTGGTTTTGTCAACACAAACAGAAAAGGTCTTGCTGAGTCAGTGGTTGATCCCACACATGAACCAAATATAGGCTTGAAATTTGACCATGGATCTCAAGCCATCTGGCCTGTTCAAAAGGACGCTTTGAATTATTTGTTTAAGTGGATGCAAAAAGCAAATGAGACAGCTGGTGCTTTGCCCCCAGGGTACGTATCTATATATTAGGTATGCAAAATTGTTGGGAGGCGTAGAGCGTAAAGATTGAGAAATAAGTTGGGAATACGAGAAGGGCATTACTTAGAGGAAAACTAAAATGAGGTGGTGGAGCTTGGGAGATGGAAGGAGAAAATAGAAAGGAGGAGTTGGGAGGGATTTGAAGAAAGTGGAAGATGAGGTGACCAAAACTGTACACAATATTCCAGATGAGGCCGCACTAAATTCCTATACAGTTTTAATACTACCTGTTTTGATTTGTAATTTATCCCTCTATGAATACAACCTAAAACCTGTTTGCTTTACCTGCGTCTACCTGGCACTGTGCTATCTGCTTACCTCCATATCTATTACCACCCACAGAATATTCTCCTGAGTCACATTCTTCTTCTTGTTTTGTTTCTCCTTTTAATTTTTACGTACAGATTCGATGCTCATGGAGGACCTCGAACACGGAATGGACTAGGACCATTCAATTAAATAATGAAAAGAAAAGGGAGAGGGGGGGTAAATTGACACACCATCAGCAGGGTAAATTGACAAAATGGAGGTAACCTTGGACGAAAACGAACATGAGGGAGAATGATCAATGGAAGGCGGACGCGGGTTGAACAAGATGAATACAGGCCCAAACTTTAAAGTTATAAAAAATTAGAAAAATGTATATGTAAACTTGGAAAGAGGTATGCTTGGGTAGGGTTAATGAGGGTCCAAAAGATTGTGGGTAGGGATGGTGGATTGTGCTCAACAGTTATCTTGAAGCCTTGGAGGGAAAAATGAGATTGAACAGACTAAGGAAGTTCGTTCCACAGGTGGGGGAAAAACAGGAATGAATGAGGTGGAGGTGAGCAGTGAGTCAGCCTAAATTTTGGAAGTTTATCCAGGAGGGGATTACTGGAAGAACACATGCATCCTGGAGTTGTTGTGGTGGTTCGGAGGGCTGAGAGCAGAGGGAGCTAGACCGGGAGAGAAGTGGTTAACAAAAAGTAAAAGAGGCCATCGACCCGCCTGCAATGTGAGAGCAACAGGCCTTGAGCTTTGGCTTCATCGCCAGAGATGCAAATACTTTTGAGGGCTTTAGATTCCACAGAATCCATGAGACAGAGGTGTCAGACAAAGGTCTTGTAGGCTTTGAATATTTCTGATTTTCAAGGAATGACTTTGATCATTGGAGAATGCCCAGTCTGCAGCTGACTTTGGAAATCCAGCTTTGCTATGTCGTCGGCCCTGGAGAGGTCATGCCTAATGGCGAGACAAAGAAATTCGAGACAATGAGCCCCTTCCAGTGGCTTATCATGGAAATAGGTAGAATTTTTTTTCTCGTTGGATGAGATACCATGATTTGCGGTGCCTCAGGTGCATGTTGTAATATTTTCCATATACGTAATATTTATGTAATATTTTCCATAAATGAGTAAAAAACAAAATTTATTACAAGAATTTTATTTCCTTTAAATTTTCCTTCCATACTCGAATGATATTATTTTGGGGGAAATGACACATTGTTCTTCAGCATGGTATTCATGGTTAAATTTCCCGGCATTCATTTTTCTGATATTCCATGAAAATACGCTGCATTACCAACGGTGCTGGGACTGTAAGGAAATATACAGGCTCATTAATTTGTAAGTGCGAGTTTGATTTCGAATTGAGCGTCACTGTCACCGACACTTTGCTCCAAATGTCGGTGGATATCGGGTGTGATATCCACCGACATTTCTCATTCGGAGCAAGTGCGAGTACAGTGTTAGTACAGTGTGCAGTTGATTCCGGCCTATTAGGATGGCCGGTGTTGATTTTGAAAGTTTATTTATTTATTTATTTTACTCGAGCCACTTACTAATAGATGCATGTTGCTTGAAATGTCATCGATTGTCTATTTTCCACATGTGAACGGGAAAAATGATTACTGTACCACGTTGAGATTATATATAAAAAAGTAACTTTTCCATTCACTGTATTGTCAACATTTGGGAATGATATTGACGGCAAGGAAAGGTGCATTTGTGAATGGTTGCTGTTTTAAAACGATCTGCGGGATAGAGAGGCCTACCTTACTGTGTATGTATACAATTGAGTTCCCTTACTAGGATCTTCGACGCAGATGCAGGCCTCGTTGCCAATTTGTGGGTTTTTGTCCGTGCTCTTATCCTTTTAAATGCTGAGCGTCGAGCATGGAAGCAGCACGTACCATTTTTCAAGTCTCTGGTATGACTTGGCCGGGGTTGGATTCAAACTACCGACGTCCCAGAGTAAGGAGGGATGCTCTAACCATTACACCACCGAGTCTGGTTAAACATGTGACACATCTCTGGAATGTTTGCTGCAAGGCCTAAAAATAGCAGTGCGACTAAACCTGGATATATTACAATTACAGAGACACTCAGTTGTGGATGTTTAAAAGCTTCAGGTTTTTTTGTAAACGAGTCGGCCAATGTGTGCCGGTGACTTGGCCAAATACCTGTCCTTTCTGAGGGATGCTTCGGGAGCTCCCTTAACAAAATTGTAAACCTGTCCGGGGTCAACTCTCATCCTCGGGTCCTCAACGCTCATCCTTGTGTGTGGGTGACACCATGCTTCTGGGCTGTGCAGTAATGGTATCGGGTTACAGGGTAGTTGTGTTTGGCTTGTAATGAGTTCAACACGTAAATATCTTGCTCGCCCAGACATGCTACATTTTTGCTTATTTTTTATTATTTTTTGAACCGCGTCAATCGGTCTATCAGAGTGAAATATCCGAGGCCATTTTATTCTCACCAACCACCTTCACTGACATGCCATGACAATAGCAACTTGCAATGGTTTCATTTTTATTTGATTGTTTAAGAACAAAAAAATCCCTTCATTCTCTTCTGGCATGTCTGCAGCCATATGTTGTGTTAAGCTGCATTGTGCGTTTGATCGACCATGTTTTTATGATCAATAGCACATTGTAAAACAAATCCTCAAACCATGTGTGCGTACGTGCTTGCGCGCATTTCCTTAGGGGTCAGTACGTTGCACGTGAAAGGAGCTGGTGCCGTGCTTGGGGGAGAAGGAAGGTTGGAGTGTTGGAAGGATGGAGCTGATGCACAAGTTGGTTCTTTGGAATGGCGTGATCCAAAAGGCAACATGCTCTTCTTTGGCAAGGATAAAGGTGAGGGAGAGAATATATGGCCTATAAAACCAAAACATTCCCTGTCTTTTCCAAAAAAAAACTCAGGGGGAAATGTCAAACCATTGAGTTTCTATATATATATATTTTAATACAAAGTCAAGGCTCGTGGAAGAGCTGGGACACAAAACGGATCAGGACACAAAATAGCAACGGGAACAGCAGGAGAAAGGGGAAATGCCAACAGCAGCACAGAGGGAGAAAGTCAAAGAAGATGGACAACCAGGGGATGCAGGTAACGATAAGTGGTAGGGGAGAAAGCATGGATGAACAAAATGGATACGTAAGCATAGTTTTTGGAGGGGAGGACGTTGTTTAACGGGTGGAGAAAGGATCATGGTTTTGGATGGGGGATGACTTGAGATGGTAATAACAGCTGTCTTGAAGACCTGGAGGGAAGAATAAGATTGAAGAGTGTGTGGAAGGTGGTTCCAAATCAGCAGGAAAAAAGAGGAATAAATGAATGGAGTTGAGCAGTGGTTCTAGTCAGGGCCCTGAGGGATATTTTGGTTCAAATTCTTCCAAAAGCATCAAATTTGGCACAGATGTTGCCCATGCCATACTCTTTCGATTTTTGACGGGCGCCAAGGGCGGTATGATCCGGGGACCATACCGGTCCATCCCGCCATGTCACCTGACCTATGACGTCGTAATTAGGATATGCATCCAATCACATGGCGTACTATAAGTGGTCAAAGTTCAAAATGAATCGATCGAAAAATGAAGGCAGGGATCCATTTTTAAGGTTTTCATAAAATCCAATGTGGCCGCCAGGTCACATGACCTATGACGTCATATTTATGACATGTATACAATCATGTATACATGAACCCAGATCATGATCACACAAAAATTAAACACAAGGATATGGCATACAGTTCATAAAACATGAAAATCCGTACCTTTGTAATTAGACTGATGAACTGCATATGCCTGAAAATTAGGAAATAGACATGTAAATATTTCCTCTAATTGTCAAAAATAAGGTCAGAGTTCGATTACCCAACCCAGAAACATAAAATGGTGAACCTCACGTAAATCTTGACAAACAACTCAAAAACCGACATGTTTGACTCAAAAATGACCTTTAAGATGACCTGAGGGTTGACCTTGACCTCAAATCATCAAAATAACATCATAATTGGATTCCTCGACCTCGAAAACCCCTGAAAAGTGGTATCACACATGATTCCGACCCTTTTGGTTATTTAACTGATTTTCCTCTAATCCGGGTGGCGGCCATTTAGTGTTTCGCCAATATGGCGCCCCCGGGGGGGGGGGGGGCGCCCGTCTTGGCGCCCGTCAAAAATCGAAAGAGTATGGCATGGGCAACATCTGGGTCAAATTTGGTGCTTTTGGAAGAATTTGAACCAAACGGCCCCAAAATATCCCTAAGGGCCCTGACTATTCTGGGTTTAGGCAGGGTCACTAGGAAGGAGCTGCTGGTGGACTGTGTGCATCCTGTAGATGCATTTGCAGGAGGGGGACAAAGCACGGATGTGGCAGAAGGTGCAACACTAGAAATGAGGCTGAAGGAGACAGAGACCAGAAGTGTGATAAGAAGACCACAAGTGAGAAGAAGAAGAAGAAGTGATAGGCCCATAGACTCAGCTTCATCGTGAGAGATTCCAATGATTTTTAAAATACTTTTCAACAATGCTGTTATCGCAGACGAGCTACAGCTACCTCAACTTCGACTGTGAAACACAGACAGGACAATCGAGTGCAAAGGAGAAACTGGTGCATTTTGGTGAAAGCTAAACTTTGTTGATGGTCAACCTATCGCCCAACACCAAAATATAACCCTGTTAATCCCTTCCCACTCTCACCCATCCCAGCCTTGCAGGATCCACGTTTCCAGATGGAATTATGGGAATTGAATGTATCCATCATTCTGCTTAAAGACCTGCAATACAAGGATTATGGGAACTACACCTGTACTGACTATGGACAATCTCCTCCACTCAATCGCTCCGTGCCACTTGTTCTTTGGAGTAAGACGTGTCTTTGGTTGCATGAGCTGCTGGAATAGGGATATGTCGATTATGGAAAGATCCAATAAGGACGAAAAGCTCTCCTTTTAAATTTTTATATCTGGTATCTTCCTTTCTCCCCATTCTCTCTACTTCTCCAACTTTTTGTTTTTATCTTCCTCCATCTTGCTACTGTGTCTTACTTTTCCACTCCACCACAACCCTACTCACCTTCTTCCTATTTCTGCCTTTCAAATAGTATTGCCAAAGCCGATTGGGATTTCCGGACCAGAGCATGAAGTCATGGAGAACATTTGGTTTAACCTGTCATGCACCACCTCCATTGGGAGCCCACCCGCAGACGTCTTTTGGCATAAAGAAGGTCGGCGCCTTCCTAGTAAGTGATCTTGCTTCTCACTGTATTTTATCGCTTTGTTTATGTATAAAATTGGTAGAATCCTCGGGTATAATGAGAAATTGGCAAAATGTGAGGTAGTGTTATTGTAAACTTTGGTTTTACATTGGTGCTGCGTGACAGGTGTGATGCACGTGATCCCAGGTTGCCATTTGATTCTAATCTCACTTTTGGCCACCAATGATGTCATCACCTGCAAATGTGATTTTAAAAGGGGGGCTTCTCATTGGCAGGGGATTTGTTGTATTGTGCAAGTATAAAGGAAGTATGTATATATGAATGTATATCGCCCCGCTCCTGCCCCCTCGCCATTTGAGTATTTTGACTGTAATATCTGACTGTATTGTCTTGTTTTCCATTCCCTGCAATGCTCCAAGATCAGACCATCAGTGTCGATGAGCACGGCAATGTCACCTGCAATGTCAGCATCCTCGCTCAACTTCCTGACGACGGAACTCCCTTGCATTGCGTTGTGAATCACCTTTCTGGCAGTTCATCGCTTTCCTGGCTTCTATCTATCGGGTGTAAGTGTGGGATTAGGTGGACCACCCTCAGAAGATCATCATTTTATCTTTACCCATCACCAGAAGTGCATCTACATATTACTTTGTATGCATGTGGGGTAGGGGGATCTGGGTAGTTGCATGTGTGTAATGGGGCATTTGGTAATTTGCATACGTATAAATTTTCTTTGAAATGTTCACATTTTGTTCTATCTCCTGATTTTTGTTTTCCTATCATTTTTACCTCCGCTACCAAAAGTGGATGGAGGTTATGTTTTCACACCTGTCTGTTTGTCTGTGAACAAAATATCTCAAAAAGTTGTGGACGGATTCAGACGAAATTTGGCAGAGAGGTGTTTACCGGTACTAGGTAAACATGTGACAAGGACGAAATGATTCGATTTTTGGTGAAGATCTGGATCCGGCTAATATAATTTTTAAGTGATTCTTCACCATTGAGATATACAAGGCCAAAAACGATACATAGCAGGATATCTCAAAAAGTTGTGGACGGATTCGGACGAAACTTGGTGGAGAGGTTGGGTGTGTGACAAGGATTCGATTCTGGTGAAGATCTGAATATGGATTCGGACACGAGAATTATTTAATTTCTAAATGATTCTTCACCATTGAGAGGTTGGGCGAAAAGCGATATATAACATGATATTTATAAAAGTTATGGACGAGTTATGACTAAACTTGGGCAATGAGTTGATCAGTTGACGAGAACAAGCCGGTTAGATTCTGGTTCAGGTCTGAATCCAGATCCGGCCTATCAGTGGGATACAAAACATAAACTGGTGAACCTGGTGGGGGTATGTGAGTGTATATATATACATGTTAATGGTGGGGGTATATATACATGTTAATATATTTCATCGAGTCTCTTTTTATTCCTATCCCCAGACCGTCCAAAGCTGCAGATTTCAAAGGCAAATGGGAGCTGGATGGAAGGACAGGAATTGAAGGTGGAATGCAGAGCAAATGGGAGGCCAAGGTTAGAGCGTGGGGTTGGGGAGGGCAGTGATTGATGTGAAGGGTTTAGGGAAGTACTTTGAACATTATTCATTGGAGTGACATCTAAACAAACTAAAAAAAAAAAAATAGTCATTTAATTCAACCATAGATACTTCAACAAAGCAAGATTATCCCCAATCCTTCTCCCACCGCCCCCATTCCCCTTCATTCTTTGATCGTGAGAGGAGGCAGGGGTTAGGGGGATTGTAATGTCCCCTGTTCATGGCAATGTCCTGTGGAGTTCTCTCATCTTATTTTACATCATCTTTACCTTGCAGTCCGTACAAGACGGAATGGTTTCGTGGAGAAACTCCTTTTTCGTCCTCTCCACTGTTACACTTCTCCAGTTTGTCCATGTCCGACGCAGGCCTTTATGAATGCCTCTCTGTGAACACTTTAGGACAGGCAAGAGATGTGTTCAAACTTTCCATTGGTGAGTAGTACTTGAGGATGGTCTAGAAACGATCACCTTCATTTAAATGCCTCACATATGTCTCAAGCCAGTTCAGCATGGCGGTATCGTTTCTGGTTATTAACATACGTCCTCGTTGGTCATATCTATCTATAATTCCAGTAATCTCTGTACGTCTGTACGTTTGTACGTCTGTTTGTTTGTCTGTGACCGCTGTTTCTCGACAACCACGGGTCCGATATACTTTTAACTTGCCAGGTATATTGCTGGGGACCCGAGGATGTGCCTTTTCAAGGTTTCATATTAATCGGACAATTACTTACCGAGCTATGTCCAAAAAACGATTCAACCAATCAGAGAGCAGCGAACTATCGCGTGTGCCGAACGTGGCGGACACACTCTGCCTCGGATGGCACATTTGAGAGCGTATTCATTTATTTCACGTTTGCAAACTATGTTGGCGTTAAACTATGTTTTAAAACTAATAAAACCGAATTTGCGATTCATTCGCTTTCCTGCGCGTTTGTGCACGCGATGGCGATTTCTTTACCAAACTCCGGAAGCCGTTCACTTTGGACCAAACCATTGCATGTAAATAGAGGGGGGGGATTGTCACCGTACTCGCAAGCCGTTCGCTTTGGACCAAACCATTTCATGTAAATAGAGGGGGGGGATATAATTTTAGATATAGATATAGTACGGGCAATGCCCTAGTATGAAAGTAAATGCTCGTTAATTATTACTTGTATTTTCTGATTGAAAATAAGTTATATATTTCAGGACAGTATCAAGCAACTTAAAAATTATTATTATTTTAATTATTATTTTTACAAAATACAATCTGTTATTGATTATTTTATATAGTATGTTTGATATTGTTACATTTGTAGGGGAGGGGTAGGTACCACTTTAGAACAGTTAGAAATGTATAGGATAGTATGCTCTGTGTTTTGGGAAGTTTAGCCATTTTGATGTATTAAGTAGGGAAATGTGGGCTTAATAGTTGTCCTGTTTAAATGTGCATCGTATGAAGGGTGATGCGTCGTTTAATAAATAGCCAGGGTTTAACGTGACGTGAAGGACCTGTATGTAAAACCTTCTGTACACTCAGTGGGGCCTTAGGAAAGAGAGGCGAGGGGAGGAGTTTTGTCACCTCCTAAGGGGAGGAGTTTGGCTCTTATCACGCGAGATATGAGAGGGTGCCGGAGAGAGTTGGTATGGCCTCGGAGCGAGTGGAAGGGTTTGCGTTCGGCGCTTGAGAAAAACGGTTGGTGCTCGCCGTCCGTGTGGTTCGTCTCCCTGGTTCGTCGTTCTGCTCGTGGTCCTGCTCATGTTCCTGCTTTGTGTGCCTGCTTTGCCATCCTGCTCGTCTCCTTGGTTCATTGTCCTGGCCGTGACTGCTTGACTGCTTTGTTGTGAGTTCGTGGCTGCTTCGTCACCTGACAAGAGCCAAGGCCTCACTCAGTTCTCCTTTCCCTTCCCCATCCGTGCTTGAGTCTGGTGTGTGGTGCTTTAGATTTTCTTTATTCCTCTTATAAATAATTGTTTATTGAGATTCCGTATTCTCCCACCTTCCCCCCTCCCCCCCACATCCTTTATCCCTCCATCATTCCTCACCATCACGTTCTATTTTTCTTGTTATTTGTGGTGGGGAATAGACCCCGTTAAAATCAGAACCAAGGATTTTGTGTGCTTCTTCCGATTCCCGTACGCACGAAGCTGCCACTAATTGATGCAGTCCAAGGGAGTAAAAGCCAGTTCCGTCCATTCATCCAATGTCAGTACGAGTCAAGCGCTCAACACGACATTTGTTGATCAGGAGTCGGATATTGAAACCAAAGAACTTATAAATTAAAGTTAATTGGTGTTGGGAGAGCCCAGTAGAGCATGCTTCAAGTTTACAAGATTTTTTTTGTTTTATTTTGCATTTATTTAGCACGCACAGGGAAAAGATCACACTCAAATTAGCAGCTGTGCACAGAATGGCTGTGCGCGGGAGCGACAAGGATGTAGGAAGTGAGTTGAGGGTGGGGCTAGTGAGGAGCCTAGGGTAGGAACCTTCCCTACTCCTGAGCGGCCTAGCAGGCCATCTTCCAATCATTAATGGGAAAAATGAGAGAACAAGGAGCATGAATGGAGGGGGAAATGAATAAAATTGGAGAGCAGCTGAGAGAAATGCATGGTAAAATGGATGAAAATAAAACGGAAAGGAGAAACAAATTTTTTTTCTTTCTAACAAGATCGAAAGGTCAATGCACTTTTGACTGGCGGTCAAATTCACCAACACAGTTAACATTGTCCGATTCTAATGATTTTAGTGTCTAATAATATGTTTTCTGACATGGCAAATTCAAATAAGCAACTTTTAAAAGTAAAGGTGGTTGCCATAACCTTGAAATTTCAAAATGGCTGCTAAAAGGTTAACATAAATTAGCCAAAAACAACAATTTTTTTCCCAAACCCATGGATAAGAAATTATTAAATGTTTGTCACCGAAACGTCACGAACAATTGAAACACTCCATTTTTAAAACAAAATAATGATTTTTAATTATGTGTATCATTTTTCTTTAGAGCACATGTTCGATATAATATTGTGTACCATATAAAGTGTATAGGTAAATGATGATGATGGGCTGTGAATATCTGGTCGTCATTTGTTCTGTTTCATGACGTCCACATACTAGTAATTTTTACAAACATTTCTTCTGTGTATTGATGTAAAGTAAATATGATTAGGATCCCCATAGGATCAAGACTAACATCTGCTCTGTATTTTTATATTTTAGATCTTCTGGGAACAATGTCAGCACCAAAGTCAACACCAGTACTGAAGCCTCAACCAAACAGAAAAAGAAAACGAGAGGAAATATCTGGACTATGTATTTTGTGTAATGAACAATGCGATGAAGATAAAAGCAACATTTCTCCTGAAGCATGGGAACGCATGAAGGGCAAAGCACAAGATTGGAAAGGGTTGCATAAATTTGGAACTGTTTATGATTCAGTCAATTGGGATGCAGGACCGAATGGTGTCTATTTTCATAAGGCATGCAGGACTGCATTGGCAGCTCAACGTGGACTTCAACAAGCATTAAGAAAAAGAGATCAAGAACAGAAACAACAAACAGTGGACACACAAGAAACGCATGCAAAAGACCAGCAGCAAGCTGGACGATCTTCACGTAGCACAGGTCTCCTTCATGAAAAGAATCTGTGCATTTAGTGTATGAAACCAGAAGACTTGAAAAATTCCAAAACATTATGTATTATCCAACAGTTGAATGCGTGGAACACCTTAAAGTCACATACAATACACTTGGAAGATGACCAGATGAGAGAAAGAATTTTAACTGTCATAGATTCTACCCCTGATCCCTTTGCATCAGAAATACGCTATCATCGTTCCTGCTGGATGAAGTATGTGAAGCCTCACTACAAACATTCTGATTCATCTGGTGACCGAATGCACTTACAGAACGTGCGACTTACAGAGGTTAGACAGATGTTTTTTAGGCATGTCCGTACAGTTGTGCTGGAGATGAATGAGCCAAGAACATTACAGGGTCTTCTGGTTGATTATAACCAAATGAGTGCAAACTTTGGTTTTGAAACTGTGATGAAAACCAGCACTATAAAACAAATGCTTCAAAATGAATTCAAAGACAACATTGGATTCCATGATCGTTTCCACAAGAACCAGAGCACAATTGTCTATGATGCATCTGCTGGTGGAAGTTACATTGAAGCAGCCATTTTTCTTGGGGAATAAGTGATGAACAGTTACTAAACAATGTTGCAAGGCGTCTGAGAAAGAAGTTTACAGAAGAAGTGGGTTTATCTTGGCCTCTCCGTGTTGATGAGCTTGAAAATATTGAAGAACCCCATGAACTTTTGCGCCAACTTTTGACATGGCTCAAGGATCCTGATTCCAATGACTTTACTGAAGCATGTCATGATCCACAAATTGCTGCTTTGGCATCCCTCTTGTTTTCGTTCATCACCGGCAAACGCACATCCTTCCAAACAAAGTTATCAGTGACTCTTCATGGATTAACTCGGAGTCGTGAAATCATTGACATCTTGAAAAAATTTGCTCTTGGAATAAGTTACAAAGATGTTCTTGCTCTGTATGAAGCTTGGGCCATGAATGATATCAAAGCAAATGTTGCTTGTCCTGACGAGTTAGCAGATGGTTTTCCAGGAACAGGTATCCTAGATAACGATGACTTCAAAGATGATACATTGACAGGGGCCGATACATCTCACCGGACCAATGTTATGTTTGTACAACCTGATGATGTTACATCAATGGACTCAGAGGAGGGTCGTCCTATACTTCAATTGACCAAGTCTGAAGATTTGAAAGATTTAAGTACTTTACAACACAAGATTCATCCTTACAAAACAGTCAAACGTGGCCAGCCAGCAGTTCGTCAGGAAATTGATATCTCACTTCAAACAAGTGATGAGCAAAGAAAGCGAGGTGTTATGCACGTGTTGGCCCATCTGGATATTGCAGGGAAGAACATACCAGCTGATGAACAGAAAGTTGGAAGTTTCACTGGGTTCCAGGCTAATATCCATGAGTATGTGGTGAAAAGTACAGCATACTATTTTCTGACATTTCCAAAGCCACCTCAGAAGTCAGTGGTTCACGAGGTTATGTGTCGCATGGTCACCGCAGCCGAGTGCAAGTCAATGCCATTTATTCAGCTGGCAGGCGACCAACCAGTCTATGCCCTTATTGTCCAGCTGAAAAATGAGAATCCTGAGGAATTTCAACTTATCCTTCCATTCTTGGGTCCATTCCACGCTCACATTTCCTTCATATCGGCGATAAACAAGCGGTTCCATGGCTCAGGTTTATCTGAAATTCTTGTGGCAGCCGATATAATTTCAGAAGGATCAGTTGACCAAGCACTTCGTGGTAAACACTACAACAGAGGCATAAGGTGCCTTTCACTTATGTATGAGGTGCTCATTCGCAGGATTATTTTTCGCGGGGTCAGCGAGGGACTGAAGCTATCATCGGAGCTCAAATCAAAGTTGGAAGTTCTTAGAAGTCCACCCAATAGCTCAAAAGAACAATTACAGGCCATCGCAGATGATTTCCTGATGGATGCAGAGTTCAAGTCCTTTGTAGAAAGAGCATTTGAGAGTGTTGGGAAATCAGACAGCCCTATGGCAAGGTTCTGGTTGAGCTTTATGGAAATGGTTGAAATACTGATCATGAACATATACGCCCTGAGGACACAGGATTGGGATTCATTCAAAGCATCCCTCCGAATGATGATGCCATGGCTGCGGATATACGACAATGATAAATACAGCAGATGGCTTGTAGAATTCTGGCTTGAGATTAGCAGTCTCCCCAAAGAAAAAGAGAGGTACATGCGAGATGGCCTATTCGCGCAATCAATGACCGGGAAACCGTACTCGTGCTTACCCCTGGATCTCTGGATAGAAATGACCATGAATAAAAGGTCGAAGATGAAAGCAGGTTGGAAGCGCATCTTAAAAAATGAAAAGATGTTGTTGACTCACACAAGAACCGTCAACCCTGTGAATAGAGTTAGAAGTTCACTACATGCATTGGCAAACCTCACCAAATCATCTGAAGGTCACAGAGAGAACTCCACAATGAGGTTGTTGCTGGATGAGCGCGGTGTACAAGATCTAGACAATTGCATCACGGAATTTGATTGTGACCCATTCGACCTTACACAGCCTATCTTGAGGTTGCTCCAGTCAGGAATGGTCGCATCAGATGCACTTGTCAAAGACTTTGACTCAGCACATGAGGATGGGGAGACTCTAGTGCAATCATTCTTCAAAGAGCGCAAGTTCTCTGGTGATAAACAGTTTGATGCAACCATACACAGAAACAGCAGACACAGCTTCAGCAAACCACCAGTTATCAAAGACGCATCAAAACAGAAGGTCACAAAAACAGATGCTATGGAAAACAAAGCCATGGCCGAGATCATCACTTTGGCACAAGAGTTAGATGATGGTCTAGTGCTATCTGAAGTCATGGAATACCGCGTGACAGAAGAGTGTCTCCCCATCTTCAATGTAAATGGAACAATGCGCAAAGGGCAAAAATGTAAACTGGCACAAAAGTTCAACTTTATTGAACTGGAGTTCCGGGATAGATACATTGCACTAGTAGATATGGGGTTCATTTGGAGGCTATCAACCCCGTCTGCTGAGGATAGAGAGAAGCAAGACGAAAGTGCTTATACATGGGGCGATTATGCTGCTAAAATGTTTAACCTTGTTGTCCAACGCCATCCTACGGCTTCCCAGATAATATTTGTAAATGACCCATATGATCTACAACACAGCATCAAAGATAGTGAACATGAAAGGCGAACAGGTGAATTGCCTTTTGTTGGTGGGACCAGGAATATTTTCATCAAGAGAAATGATGAACTGCCATCCCCTAGGCACTTCAACAACATGTTCAAGAACCCAGGAAACAAAATTCGTCTGCAGCAATTTCTGAAGACTGAGTTCAAAACCCTGTTACTCCAACATCCAGATACCAGATTTATTTACTCTGTGAGGGAACGCTGTAGTGATTTGTCCACTGATGAGGAGGTAGTTGAGTTGACATGTCAGCATATGGAAGCAGACACCATTCTGTTGTACATATATTCCCAACTAAGAAAGTCAGGAGTAAAAGATGCCGTTGTCATTGATGCAGAAGACACAGATGTGTTGGTTTTAGTATCGTATGTGGCACATCAAATTGAAGGTATGCTAGGACTGAAAAGGAAGAAAAGCATAATTGATTGCGCAACACTCCTTGATAAGGATATTAGTGATATCATTATCCCATTTCACATCCACACTGGTGCAGATGCTATTTCCAGTTTCTATGGCCGTGGAAAACCATCAGTCTTTGACAGCACAATGAAGTCAGAAGAGGCACGAGAGCTACTTAGAGGGCTTGGGAAATGTCTCCCAGTGACATCACAAACTCTTAAACAGCTAGAGCAGTATACCATCAAATACATATACAAGGATAAATCAAGCAAGACACTCGCAGAAGCTCGGGCCAAAAAGTGGGAGGGGATGAAGAGGAAATCGACTCTCAGGATTCCTCCTGATACAGATTCACATAATTTGAAGGTAACACGGGCCAACTATCAGGCATTCATCATGTTAAACTTTATGAATCCAGATGCTCCATCATCTCCCCTTCAGCATGGTTGGAGCTTGAGAGAGGGCAAATGTTTGCCAATACGGTATTCACAGCCGGCACTACCTCAACGTCTACGTGATGCCAGAACAAACCGCACTGTAGACTCTGACACAGATTCAGATACTAGTGATTGTAACAGTGATTCTGACTCTGATTCTGATGGATATGACACTGAGTAGGATGATGAACTGGGCAATAAAGCAAGATAAGCATCATTGGACAATGTGTTTAGAAATAACTGTGTTATTGTTGGCCAAGGATCCTAATTCAAGTCTTTCAGTAGCCCTTTTGCCAGCCATTTTGAAATTTCAAGGTTATGGCAACCACCTTTACTTTTAAAAGTTGCTTATTTGAATTTGCCATGTCAGAAAACATATTATTAGACACTAAAATCATTAGAATCGGACAATAACTGTGTTGGTGAATTTGACCGCCAGTCAAAAGTGCGTTGACCTTTCGACGTTTTTGACCATAGCGCCCTCATTTAAGGTCGGAGTAATTTATATATATATATATATATTTTATATATATATTTATATAATAAATATAACAAACTATACATTTTTGGAATCCTCATGACTAGACGAGTAATTTGATATGCATATCGACACGATTGGAATATATTTGAATTTTGACCCCTGTTTGACCTTTGACCCTTCCCGGAAATGCCTGACATTTTCAAAGGGGCAGCCCAAGTCAAAATTGTTCAGTATTCATCAGGGAACACAAAAACACTTTCAAACCTTTGTTCCCAGAATTTGGTCACGGGACCTACAGGCTGGTCTCCTACTAAATGGGTAGTTGGCAGAGCAGGAGACTCAAGATCAGTAGTGGGTGCAGGGAGGGGCAGAAAACGGCAGTGGCAATGGGGTCATAGCGTGCAGCCAACATTGGAAACCGTGAGGCAAGGAATACAACAACAACAGGCATTTTAAGGCCATTTTCCCTGCAAGAGCGGGGGTTAGCCTTGCGGGCCCCATGACAATCTTCTCCATTTTGTCCTATTTTCTGCATCTCCCCTTGTTTAACCCCCTTGCCCACATTTCTTCTTCGACCATCTTTAGCCAAGTCTTTCTCGGTCTTCCCCGTCCTCTACTTCCTTCTACATTCATTTCCATCACTCTTCTCAACCAGTCACTTTCATCCTTCCTCAACACATGACCAAACCATCTCAACCTGTTCCTCTTCACAGCATCAATCACAGGCTCTATTCCCATCATCTTTCGCAATTCATCATTTGTCTTCCTCTGTCTCAACGATACTCCACACTTCCACCGAACCATTTGCATTTCCACCCTTTCCAGCCTTCGTTGCTGCTCTACGTTCATTACCCATGTCTCGCTCCCATAAATCATAACACTGCTCACACATGCAGCATACACCTTTCCCTTCAGCTTCAACGACACTCCCCTCCTCGTCAGCACGCCACTCACGTGAGGCAAGGAATGTAAAATTCAAATTGAAATGGGAAATTATTTTAGAGAAGCCTTGGTGAAAATTGGGTCTGTTGGAGAATTATTAACAATTACTGGTGTTATGTTAGTAAAACTTCAAGAGACTCGGTTTAGCAAAATCAATGGTTTATTCACTTTAGAGAATTTGTTGTATACTAAGCCGAGATCTTTAATGAGTCTGTTCCAGAGTTTGTTGACGCTTGTTTGGTCGGTCTTTTGAAGCTCGTTCAGTAGGTCTTTCTGAAGCTCGTTCAGTTGTTGACAATCTCCAGTTGGTTGATCAGTTTCAACTGGTCTTCAGTTTTCACTCCTCTTCAGTTCACTGTCCCAGTCCACTCTCCTCTTCCAATGCAACTTTCTCTTGGTTTTAAAGGCCCAGACTGCTTCATCCAAAAGCCTTTATTTGGCTCTTTTGGCCACTCCTCTATTTTGGGAGACTGAGAGCACCACTTTATTTCTGTTCAAGAGGTCAAATACTCTGACCTGCTGAAGCTGTTTGCAGCCTGTGTTCCATCTATGGAACACAGGCTAAATATTGAAAGACACAGATGGCAGTCCACGAGCATTACACATTCTGTTTCCTTAAATTAACTCTCTCTCTGACCACATGTTAATTCTAGTTCTATGCTCTTTTGCTCATTCGTAAAGTAAAACATAATTCCACTTTAAACAAGATTACATTGATATATATATTCTAGCAATATTGTCAATATGAATATTTATTCCCTGACAATCCCCAGTTTTTCTTTTATGTTTATATTAACCATTAATCTAAACATTACCACATTAAATATTCATACCACTAATCTGGTAATTCAATTTCCTAAGGCATACACCGTCATTCTGGAAGAATTTTGATCACAATACATTTCCTTGTTCATTGACTCTTTCTATGTTGATAATTCAATTCAACTCATTTGCATAAAGATCACAAAACATTTCACCTTCACCAAAACGCAATAATTTCAGTTCATCAAAATAATAATGCATCTGCAACATTTGGCAAAATATTTGCCTTTAATCAAATATTGACTTTCTTTGTTTGAAAAAAGGGGCGGATCACTTGTGTTTGGAATTTCAGCATAAAACATTTTCTCCTGTTGTCTTCATCACACCTTCACTATTTGCATAGGATTTTCTGCTGTTGTGATAGCTGGGCAGAGTCAAAGACTGACCCTGCTCTCCATGCAGCATCCTTGCCACTCTTGCTGTGAGCCATAGTAGATTTGAACAAGGCCTCCATCCAGTTGTAGTCGACTTGCCTCCTCACTAATTGTGAGCATGGAGCAAGTATTGATGTGATGTTGATTTGTCAACAAGATGTGGAGCAGGGATGCCGGATGCATCCGCAATGATGATGTTGGGACCATGGTACTCAGTTGTCCATGGTCCATACCAGGAGCACACAGCAGAATCGTGCACAGCTGTTGTGAAGGAAAAGGCAGTCGTTCGCTTGCAGCTCCATGCTGGCTCCCCGGAAGTTGGTGAAGTAATGACACACGTCACCGTATCCCGTAAACGTTGCAGGTAAAATATCGTCGTCCTGCAATTGCTGATGTGATGACTGTTCGAGGTATTTGAACACAAGTAAGTGATCGCCCTTTTCCATATGTTGCAGTGTGACCCAGACAAATGGTCACATAATTTTCCCTTGGTGAAGGTAAACATCCATCTTCCAAAGGAGCATTTCTTCATCATTCTTTGAGAAAGAGGGTGTATGCCAAGATTAACTTCATTTTCACAAATTTTCCTTTTTCAAACTTCTTCCCAGATGTCGTTATCACTCCATTTGGGATGTGGTCTTGTCTTTCCTTTACTTAGCCACATTTATATCTGCTCTCCACACAGATTGAATCAGATGGGGTACATTGTAACATGAAATCACTATATTTTATAACAACTTCACACGAATAATATTCAACCCAGACATGTGTTTTACACTACTAAAACTAAGAATAGCATCCACAATTGCTTTCAGGTTCATATAATTCAAAAAATTAAACACATGCAGGTGTTGTAACTCAACTCAAAGAAAATAAATGCATTAATAATGATTATATATGATTTAAATCACAAACAGGAATATCTAATTCCCAACAATTCTTGCAAACAAGCAAACTATGCCTAATATGTTATTAGCATAGTCCTCCCCGCTTTTTGTTTTTCTTTAACAGTGTTACTTATGGTGATATGAGTTCATCGATCGTGTAAAACAGACATAGTGCACAACAAGTTGTTATGCCCTCATTTATGTCAATGACATTCAACATTATATACCAAACTAACAAACTTCTTAAAATGTGACTAAAGAAAAATCCCTTAATATGTAACATAAATCTGATTATTTGCCTTATTCTGATGCCCCTATTTCCCGGGGTCCATATTCATTTCTATTGTTATCAACTTCCTATGATCTGTGAATTCGTTCCAAGATACCACAACTATAGGTTTTAACAAAGCTCTACCAAACTATTTCCAATGTGAACTCAAAATACTAATAAAACAATCAATTTCAAAAAATTAAACTCAAAGGGTCAGCAAATTCATTCTATAACCAGATCTAATATTCCCATCCAATAGTTTGCCTTGACACATGTCATATTATAACATTTTAATAAACCTTTAGAAATGTTGCCCATCGCAACAACTTCCCTTTTACAAATAGCCATGTGTAAATTACGTATTGAACGACAATTTTCTCTCAATGTGTTTGGCCTAAATGGCCGCAAAAGTGGCTGCCAACATGCAGTACCTTTTTTTATCTACCAAGTAAGTGCTCATCGACATAAGACGTCTACCAAATGTTGTTTGTAAAAACAAATCTGGGATTTCTAATTACATGGATGCACACTCTCAGGACATTGCAGGCTGCTGTTATCAATCCATTACGATAAAATAATTTCTTTACCCACAATCAAATAAGTAACACAAATTGAGGATATTATCCCTATCACATTCATTTATAGATTCATTTGGTTCTAATTCACTCTTTTCCCACTGCTATAAGGAAGAACAATAGCTCTTATAAGTCTTTGTAATATCTCATTAAATTTACCCAGCATTGAAGAATTTATTTACTATCCATTTCCCTTCTGTTTACCAGTAACTTTGTTTAAACTCCATAACTTAATTTGATAAATCCCATGTGTACAGCTCCCACTTATTGAAACCCCTACTTTTGTAGAAAATATCCAAATACGTGGTTGTATACTCCCTTAAAAGTTGTTCCTCCATTTTCTATGCAACTTAGTGAAGACTACTGACACCAGTATGCCAATATAGGTGTGGCAGATTAACAAAATATGTTGCAGGTACACGTAACATCGTGTTCTGAGTGTAAAAACCCATAAAAACCCAAAAAACATCTGAGTGTAAAAAACATAACAGCGCGTTCACGTCTGCCCCTTGGTTTTAAGATTCACAATGCATTTCGTTGTAAAACTCACAATAGTTCAATGCAACAAAATTTTCTTTACTATCTGCCCATATCATCTATGCCTAAGACACATCCATACATACAGCACAATTTATATGCTGATTAAGGTCAAGTTTATATATGTAAAAATCCATGAGCAGAGTACTCTGGAAAGTCAGTGTAAGACCACTTCCAAATTTGACTAATTTTGTACTCCTTTTGTTTATGAAGCTCCTATCCATAAATAGCTGTTATTCTCATATAAATTCTATCAAAAATGGAATCCTAAAATTACTCACAATTTTACTATTAATTAATGGCTGCTCATAACCCAGCACATCAAATCTGTATCCCTTGACAACAGAGATAATGTTCATAATCAAATTATATTCCTATTTTATTTTACGAATTTTCTGGATATTCTTGTAAGGTTGACACACAAAACAAAAACATTGACACACAAACATACACAAACCCAAGCATTATGTATATTTGTTTGCATTTGAACCATCATTAACAGATCAAGATGGGTGTCAATTTCATTTCAATTTCGTAAAATTTATCCTTTAATGTTAGAAACGCTAATACACAAATAGACAAAAAGTTTATTTTTTTTTAGAAAACCCCTAATGTCACCTTGAAATTACCCTTTTTGGTCCTACAATAATTTATCCAAATTTTACAAATTTACAAATTGTACAAATTTTACAACACCTCTATTTACATGTCAGTCGACCACTGACCTATGAGCATGCAAAAAATAGTCCAAAATGCCCACCTGCTGATCATGTGATGCTCGTCACTTGGTTTCCAAAAAATTTTGCAAAGCAATGTTCCACACTTTGGTAATTGTTTTGTTGTAAAAAATTGTTTCGCCCAAAATACTCCCTAAAACCACATTTATAATTGGCAAATATGAGGCTTCCAGAATGAACTCTAATTCTGGATCTTTTAATTCATGTTCCAAAAAAAATCCAATTTTGGCATTTAATCAACTAATTATTAATTTGCTAATAAGCAAAAGTAAAATTCATTCTTGCTCCAAAAATGTTTGAGACAAGAAGCATGAACAATTATTCATGTTGGTCTTTTGGCATTTGGGATCTGCAGCAATGAAGGCCTAATCGTTATCTGAGGTACCGGTAAGCACTGGTACCCTTGATCTTGGTTCGTCCTATGAACTCGTCTTCCTATTTGAATATGGACAACATCGTTTCCAGTGTCCAATATTTCCACAATTAAAACATCGATGTCTGTCATTGGCTGGTTTGTCCACCTGTTCACTTGTATCGCTGGGCTGCCTCTCCAGATCCCTGAGTTGCCACCCCACTCCCTGGTTATCTCCTACTGCATTGTTGCGTTGTTGCCCAGAAAACCTATTGCGTTGATTCGTAGTCATCAGGGCTTGAGTCTGTAGTTGCATCAATTTCTCGGCATTTACAGCACTATTCCTGGCTTGAATCCGCTGATGATGCAAGGCGTAATTCAATATTTCTTGCATTGGCTTGCCTTCCCAAGCAATACATTGTCTTTCCACTTCACTCTTCAATTTGGGCAATAGACCATTAATAAAAAGGGGTTTTAAGGCATTGTCAATTTGTGCCCGGTCTATGCCTGAATATAGTCGGAAAACATCTCGCAATCTGTCCAAATAATCGCTAGCATCTTCGCCTGTGTTCTGCTTGCATGTAACCACTTTGTTCCAATCCGTCACTGGTGGCAATTTTTTTATGGCCTCTATCAAGTTATTGATCTGTGCCGTTCTAGCCTCCGTGGGCATGTCCACCTGTCCATCTTCCGTATTTACCCAGTTGGCCTCACGCATTAAGTTCCTCAAAGTGGTGGTATTAGGAATTAACCATTTTAAAAGTATTTCCATGTCTCTTGCAGTGGGCAACTGAGTTTCCACAATTAACCGCAGTTCCTCCGCAAATTGAAGTGGATCTGTTTTGATTGATGGCATACTACTCTGCAATGCCTTCAATTGATGTACCTGCCATGGTCTATACATCAGATCTGGATGTTGCTGATTTGCCCCTGGAAATTGCCGCTGAGGAAAATTCATAACACCACTTGCTCAAACCCTCCTTGTGAGAGAGTCAACTTTTGATCATTCATTAGCCAATCACATTGATCGTTAGATTGATTGGCATTTATCACACGACCCTTACTCCGTGTATGGTAAAATGGAGAGCATGATAAAGATATAGCAGCTGGTTGCATCGTTTGCCCACTTTGAGTCGGTTCCTGTGCCCCAATTGCACCCTCTTGGGTAGTTACCTCAAATGGGTCACGTCTTTCACCTGTCCTCTGTTGACTAGAACCAATCGCTGCACTCTGTTCTGGTCTTTCGGCAGGTACAGGTACAGGCACTACCTGTGGCTGATATACAATATGTCTCCGATAAGGTGGAGGAGTTTCATCTTCCAGTTCATTTGTCTCGTATGATCTGGCTTCTGGATACAATTTGGGTTGGGATTGCTCTCCATTACTGACTTGAAGAGGCATCTGATTTGCTACCTTACACAACCTATGCTGTATCTGTATCACCTCTTTCTTCAAGCCCCCCATCTTTGCTTTGGTCTCCCCGTCCCTAGAAAAGATTTCATCTGCTTGACAGTTTTAGGTTTTGGAAGTGTCCTGATCACTTTTACACGTTCAGGGCACAATCGTCTCGTGTCGCCTTTCGAAATATGTCCTAAATATTTCACCTCTTCCTTACAGAACTGCAACTTATCTCTCGAGGCCTTGTGGCCTTTGTCTGCCAACGCTGTCAGTAGCACAACAGTGTCCTGCTCACATGCTTCCTTTGAAGTTGAGCATATGAGAAGGTCATCAACATATTGTACCATCACTGAACCCCCAGGAAATTCAACATCGCTGAGGTCTTCATGTAGAGCACGTGAAAACAAAGTTGGGCTCTCCGTGTACCCTTGTGGTAACACAGTCCAGGTAAACTGTAAATTTTCGTACGTGAATGCGAAAAGTTAACGCGAATCCACATGAATGGGTACACTGAAGAACGCTGAACATAAGTCCACCACAGAATAAAACTTCGTGTTGCATGGAATACTTGACAGTACAGTGATCGGGTTAGGGACCACTGGATAGGCTGGGATGACACAATCATTAATTGCTCGAAGATCTTGAACAAATCTCCAAGTAGTCTTGCCTGGCTTCTTCACAGGTAAAATAGGAGTGTTGCACATGCTCACAGTGCGAACTATAACTCCCTGTTCCACCAATGATCGAATCACTGGTGCAATACCAGCTTTTGCCTCTGGTCTCAATGGATATTGGCGCTTTCTAGGCAATGGCTTAGAATCATCTACTGTGATCCTTACAGGTGCAATACTCTTGATTCGTCCCACATCATTTGGATGCGTTGTCCACAAGCATATTGGTATTTGATCGAGTGGGTCCTGGTCACCGTCAGCATCAGAGCTGAGTAGGTATACCCCAATATCGTCAGTATCATTCGATTCAACAATCATGTTGAAGGTTGTAGAAAGCACCTGCTGTCCGAGCTGCCAACAAAATCCATCTCCATCTAAGTCATAGAGTGGGGCGCTTTGAATTTCTCCCATGTATCCCCTGTTGTTACACTCTTTCAGAGTTGCAATCATTATTCCAACATCTTTTGCTTCGTACCCTTGTGCCACCGCTAAGGTGACGTGTGGGGTTGTTGTTTCGGGTTGATTCCACAGGAGTTGTTGGTCTGGCGTCAAAGACACTGACATCCCAACTCCCTGTCGTCCCACCCACAATGACGTCAGATGTATATCATACTTGGTGTGCAGGTATTTAAAACCCCGCTCTGCATAGGACCCCTCTTCTCCTGTAGCATCATAACATGTTGTACAGTGAAGATCAGTCTGCCGTGTCAGAAAGTCCATCAAAAAATTATCTAACCATTCCTGTACTTCGGGCATTTCATCCTTCAGTGTCATAAAACTAACACACAAAAGTTCCGCCATGATTGTATCATCGATATCCCATCGATGTGTTGTTGGTCTTGTCAGGCCATCTAGTACCTTAGAAATAAAGTCGTGGGAGTGTTCTGGCATTTCTAGATACACTCCGTTTTCATTACAGATGACAGTGCAATTCAATTTACACAATAAATCTCTTCCCATCAAATTTACTGGAACGCCAGATGCCACAAGAAAGGCATGTTGTGCAGTCAATGGACCAAATTGGACACGCAATTCTTCCGTGACTGGCGTGTGTATGGGAACTCCTGACACTCCGACCACCTTTGTATAGTATTTTGACAATGGTATATCGGGAAAATCTGCTTGTCGTAACGTGGAACGCGTAGCTCCCGTATCGACGAGAAAGGGTGCCTTGCGTCCACCTACTGTCAAATTAACACTTGGTTCCTGTGCAGCCGACCCTGAGATTAAAGGAAGCGCTGCCACTTGGTCATTTTGGTCTAGTCAACAGGGTGTGGCAGACCATTTAGTCTGCTGAGGTCCTCCCTGAATTTGGGGCATTCCTCAATAGAACCCTATTTGTTGATGGAGGCGGTGGTAACTGGTAGTATCCCTGTTCTTGGTTGTTCTTCCGAAATTGTCTTTGATATGGGCATCGCCTTATCCAATGTCCCATTTTGCCTGTGTGTGAGTACCTCTTTATACTCACTCAATATATCAAATAACTACAAGGACTACACATCGGACTACACCTGTATCCACTATCAAATGTGTGTACTGCAAAAATCGCAGAAGTTTGTTCCACTTTATACAAAGTAGCGTTGAATGCGTTGTTGTCTAGCTTATTCCGATAAGCTCTACTCTGTGGTCTTCCAGGAAGTATCTCTCCACCTGTCCACTTGATGACTGCAGGTGATTTCCAGAGAGTCCCCCTGCCCTGTGGCTTTTCCCACACCCCAATCTCACTGATCAGTGTTGCAGATGAGTCTGGATCAGTAAGTCCTGTGAAGGGGGGGGTCAAACAAAATAACCACATAATATAACAAATAACCACTAGACTCACCACCTCGCTCATCATCCCAGGTTGTCTGCACATTGATGTTTTGCAAATGTCTCAAAGCTTCTTTCTTGAGACCGCACTTTTTATTCATCCATCAATTGACTTGTTTAAATTAAATTTAAATAAAATCAGATCAGATTAAATTAATCAGAACAAAATCAATCAGATCAATCGGATCAGAATCAGAATCAATTCAATTATGCAATTTTAATCAATTTATCAATATTCATCAATAAAATTCTAATAATAATATATAATAAAATAATATAAATGATAATATCCAAATTCACATTTATCAGTCTGATACCGAATTGAAACCAATGTCTGATACTGAACTATGATATGGGATCAACATTACTCTATACCTAAACCTTTTCCCAATGTTGCCAAAACAGTTCCATCTACTGACGGGGAATATGAGCATCGGTCGTCACCGTTTGACCCATATCTGCCATCAGTTGACAAATCACCGTTCTGCCTCTGGATCATATCTGACATATTTGTTCAATCCTGTGTGGTCATTATATCACAAATTAAAGTTGAACAACCACTGAAGGCAACTCAACCCTTCATTTGTGAGATAATCAGCGAAAATTGCTCCGACAGATATGAGCCAGTCCATTTGGGCAATGTCTCAAAAGTCACCCATGTCACATGTCACGTGTCACATGTCACACGTCATGTGATGTCACATGTCATGTCATGTGTCACCCACCATGTCTCACTTTGAAAGACACTCAAAGTTCTTGACAATTAAAATGGTGTAAGATTCCTGAAATGTATACCAATGAATGGCAATTAATTCATAATATTTATCAATGGAATCCAATCATACCGAAATTTCGACACTCCAATAAACTTTGTAACTTGTAATACATCATTAATCCTGCAGGGCTATAAAGCTATCCTTAAAGTCCATGCAATCGATTTACATCAAAACCCAATGATGACATGCCTGACAATCATAGCAATTTTCATGATTGTAAAATCATGACCATTGTAAATCATTGTAATTATAAATTGTAAAAGTAAATTTACCATAATTGTACAAAATTTGAGAATGAACATCAATGATAATCAGCAATATGACAATCATGATGACAATGATGAATCTCATCAACAATGAGAGAAAACAATGAGAATGAGAAACAATGAGAGAAATGAGAAAACAATGAGAACTATGAAAGGTGAAAACAGGTAAAAGAAGAAGCAAAAGAGGAGGAAAGGAGGAGGAACGAGGGGAGGAAAAGGGTGGGGAAGGGAGGGGGAGAAGTGGCAGAATGCCAAGGGAGGAATGAGGAATTAATACTATGCGAAATACGACACTCATTGTATTTTAACCTAAAGATAGCTGTGTATCATTGGCCGCACTCATGACTCCCTTACAAGGCTGTGAGATTATATGGTAAATACTGTCTCCCTCTCGAACTTCGGTGCAAATCATACACTCATCTGTGTATTATTTTAACGATATAAACTGTGTCGTACCATTTCACAAATTATTGTAGCAGTATTTGGGCCATGGTTGGAGGAGGGGGGGGGGGGGGAGAGGGGTGCAAAACACATGCATACCCACACATACATACCCACACCCATACACACAAAAACACAGCAAGACCACATAATGAGGTGATATGCTAAATCAATATGGGATCCATATGGGATATGCAATCCCATTCAATCCCATACAATCAACGATCCTATACATGCCTCATACAATCAGTAATATAACATGATTTGGAGGGGGTGGATAATGGTAGAATGAAGTTAGGGTTAGGATTGGGTTGGGGTCAACAAATTCATGTACATGTAAATTCATTCATGTATAAACAGATCACAATATATTTCATCATTGGTTTCCCTCCATTTAATTGCCTTGGCAAATGTCATAGTATCTTATATCAATAAATTCCCTTTTTTTAAATCTTAAAAGACAGATGAAATATAAAATGATCAAAGGTACATTTGATGGTTCTATTTTTTAGAGATTACGGATCACAGTAGCATGGGATTGGCTCTCATTAAATTTCATCTTGATTGAAGGATTTTTAGCTGTGGTCCAAGATGGCCGCCGCCATAAAAAATCCTAAAAATATATATATATTTTTTCTAATCAGGATGTAAATATACAGATAAAAGTAAGTTTGGAGAGAAAACAGGAAGGGGGAAGGGATACAGAAGGGAAGAAAAAATGGGGGGTTTGGATAGGGGGGGGGGACGGAAGGAGGGAGGGGGAAAGGGCGAGGGAAGGTTGGGGGGTGTAGGGCAAGAAAAGTGAAAAAGGTTACATTTAAAAAATCGCTTCTCATCCTATATGTAGAAGTTTGGGCTAGGGCCAACAACATCAAACGGTTGCCATGGGCAACCTGCCTGCACGCATTCCACTGGCAGGATACAATTACCGGCATCAGTGTGTGCCAATCTTACTTGGAGATGACACGGAAAACTTTTTTTTTTTTTTTTTTTAAATTACATTGCATTGCAAACATTACATTACATTACATTACAGTAGAAATTAAAAATTACATTACTGTCCTACATGGGAAAAATGAATTGATGGTGCACTTCATCAAGTCATCCCTGTCAGAACATCATAATTCATAAGATTACAATTTCTTGTGTTCGTAAGAGCACATTTGGCCAATCACACACATAAATGTGCATAAAATGCAGACGTGCGTCCAAACCGCTTCGAATTAACTCTTATGAAGGTACAAAAACCCATATTTGTGCCACAATGGAATTTTTTTTTTTATGACTTAAAATCGAGCCAGTCGATTTTACCATTATTTGGCTTACTGTACAGACGCTGTATAAAATCGCTTTTTACAAAAACCGCGAATATGATTATAAATCAAATAGTGTCCATTCTGCAATCTGCTCGTGCCTGTGGTCACAACCCAAGCAGGATCTCAACCATTATTTTAACGGGAAAATCGACACACTTATAAGTCATTTAATCACGAAAACGAGCAGAGATTTGAATGCAGACCATTGCTGAAAATCATTTTAAAGATATTTACAAAATTGACGTTCTATTTCATGAATTCATGACATTCATGAAATGAGCAAGAAATATACAAAATCCATATTTCAGTTGTACATGACAAGACGAATGCAGCACCTGTTGGCTAACGCCCGGGGTTCGTTAGTGGTTCTTTGCAATCGTCTCATTAAACTCGTAAAATGTACCGAAAAAAAATTCAAATTACAGAAAAAACAAAAAAATAATTGATTATTAATTTTTTAAAAATTTTTTTATCGTCATGACTTCTGAAATTTTAAAACAAATCCTTCATGAAAGCACAGCACCTTTTCTAAAGACACCAAGCTTTAGTGGATATTTGTGACAGTTCATGGCACCATCCCTCAAAAATGCGTATACATAAATTTTGGAAGAAAAAAATTGGCATGATTTCTGAAACCTGTTAAAGGCCTCGTGTTTTTTCCTTCCACACATCAACAAACGTACACAAAACTCAAACACTGAACTATTTTCATAGATTAACATCAGACTACACAGATAACAAACAAAAGCTTACCTGGGCAGTTGAGTCCCTACGGGCCACCACTTGTTGGAGAATTATTAACAATTACTGGTGTTATGTTAGTAAAACTTCAAGAGACTCGGTTTAGCAAAATCAATGGTTTATTCACTTTAGAGAATTTGTTGTATACTAAGCCGAGATCTTTAATGAGTCTGTTCCAGAGTTTGTTGACGCTTGTTTGGTCGGTCTTTTGAAGCTCGTTCAGTAGGTCTTTCTGAAGCTCGTTCAGTTGTTGACAATCTCCAGTTGGTTGATCAGTTTCAACTGGTCTTCAGTTTTCACTCCTCTTCAGTTCACTGTCCCAGTCCACTCTCCTCTTCCAATGCAACTTTCTCTTGGTTTTAAAGGCCCAGACTGCTTCATCCAAAAGCCTTTATTTGGCTCTTTTGGCCACTCCTCTATTTTGGGAGACTGAGAGCACCACTTTATTTCTGTTCAAGAGGTCAAATACTCTGACCTGCTGAAGCTGTTTGCAGCCTGTGTTCCATCTATGGAACACAGGCTAAATATTGAAAGACACAGATGGCAGTCCACGAGCATTACACATTCTGTTTCCTTAAATTAACTCTCTCTCTGACCACATGTTAATTCTAGTTCTATGCTCTTTTGCTCATTCGTAAAGTAAAACATAATTCCACTTTAAACAAGATTACATTGATATATATATTCTAGCAATATTGTCAATATGAATATTTATTCCCTGACAGGTCCCAGGCTGCAGAATTCCAACCAGGTGAGGTTAATGGTGCCGACCTTGTGGGAAGTTGGTTTGTACCAGGTAGCTGCACTGGCAGGATTTGTACGTAGGGTGAAATTGTGGTTAAGTTAGGCCTCTTTGTTATTTTTTGCCAGTTTCTCTCCCCGCCCTAGGAACACCTGAAGAATACACTGGAAGGGCAGGGATAAAAAATTTGAGGACCTTGTACATATAATTTTGTACACAAGAAATGGATTTTATTTGCAACTAAGAGGGTAGTACGGTGAGGAGAATAGGTAAGTAAGCTACGGCTGACTTCCCACAGTTCCTACTGATTTATTTTGTTGAGGTTAATTAGGTGTGAGTCTGTCTGTAAGCATTAAGGCCAGAGTTATTGTCCCTGCAGCAAACCTTGCAGGAGCTGTGGTTACCTGGGAGGGGGTGTTACATTTGTAAGGGGAGGGGTATGAATCACCTTAGAAGAGTTAGAAATGTATAGGTTAATATGCTCCATGTTTTGGTAAGTTTAGCCATTTTGATTTATTTAGTAGAGAAATGTTAGCTTAATAATTGTCCTGTTTAAATGTGCATCATACGAAGGGTGATGCGTCGTTTAATAAATAGCCAGGGTTTAACTTGAAGGACCTGCATATAAAACCTTCTGTACACCCCGGGTGAGGCGCCGGTGGGGCCTTCGGAAAGAGAGAGGGGAGGTGTTGGATCATCTCACAAGAGACGTGAGGGTGCCGGAGAGTTGGTTTGGCCTCGGAGTAAGTGGCAGGGATTGTGTTCAGCGCCTGAGGAAAACGGTTGGTGATCAACGTCGGTGTGTAGTCTCCTGCTCGTGTTCCTGCTTCAGTGCTTCATGTGCCTGCTTTGTTCTCCTGCTTGTGTCCTTGGTTTGTCTAGCTCGTGATTGCTTGCCTTATTCACTGTGGGTTCGTGGCTGCTTCGTCGCTCGACAAGAGCTAAGGCCTCACTCAGTTCTCGTTTCCCTTCCCCATCTGTGCTCGAGTCTGGTGTGTGGTGCCTTAGATTTAATTTATTCCTCTTGAAATAATTATTTAATGTGATTCCGTGTTCCCCCTTTTTCTTCCCCTTATCCTGCCATTGTTCCCCACCATCGTGTTCTATTTTCCTTGTTATCTGTGGTGGGGGAGAAACCCCGTTAAAATCAGAGCCAAGGATCTCATGTGCTTCTTTTGATTCCCGCATGTGCAAGGCCACCATTAATTGACGCAGTCAAAGGGAGTAAAAGCCATTTCGGTCCGTTCGTCCAGTGTCGGTATTAATCGAGCACAGGACATGACAATATGAATGGTAAACATACCAGATGAGAAAATAAAATTTCAGAAATCTTGCGACCAAAGTGAATTTGATTGATATGTGCATGACATTTTCATCACACACATGTTTATGTGAGGTGAATGAGTGTTCCACAAAACAATGCCACCAAGATTCAACAAGAGTTGTTGTTAACAACACACTAACACACATTAATTGTTGAAAGCGATTAGCCTGGTGTTGGCTTAGCGGTTAGGGTGCCGGGTTGGGATCCTAGGATCCTGGGTTCGAATCCCGGTCGATCGCTGAATTAACGCCAGGGGGGTTGACTCAGGCTGTCATCCTTCCGAGGTCGGCAAATTGAGTACCAGCTTGCTGGGATGAATGATCACGGTGTGTACCCCGGTTTAGAATAGGTACACCGGATCCCTGCACATCGTAAGAGGCGACCAAGGGTTGGCGTCAGGAAGGGCATCCGGCCATAAAAACATTGCCTCAAACAGGGAACCATGATTGTCATGGGGCCCGCAAGGCTAACCCCCGCTCTAGCAGGGAAAATTGCCTTAAAAAACGATCATTCATTCATTCAACAAGAGTCGTTGGGCAATCGTTAGAGCGTCCCCTCTGAGTCTGGGCGGTCGGCGGTTCGAACCCCCACCTGAGTCATAACGAAGACTGTAGAAATGCTATGTGCTGCTTCCTTGCTGGAACTTCTGCATTTAAAAAAGGGATAGAGCATGGACAAACAACCATAGGTTGGTAATATTAGTGCAGAGTTTGATGGGAATCATGGCCTTCTCCTGCATTGGATTTCCTTGTAAGGGAACTTGCATTATTATTACAAGCAACGGTACCTGCCCGATGGGCGGGGCTTCAATTGGGAGGCCTAAATGAAAAAGCAAAATATCAGAAATTGAAGGATTTATTTTATTTTAAACGATTTATATAAACATCCGTTAAATCATATCACACGCAAATCATCAAAATCTAAACAGTATTTGTCGAATTTCAATAAAAGCCACATCACTGTTCATATTGGTAAATATTATTTGGAAAAATTGGAAAATTGGGAAAATTGGAAAATTGGAAAAAAATTTGGAAAAACCATATAGCCTATTTTACTCCAGAGTAAAACCAGTGTTGGAATTCCTAGTAATTTCCTAGACCCACTGTCTACACACCCAAAATTTCGTTGCGATTGGTTCAGTCGTTTTTGCGGTACCTGGGAACAGACGGACGGACAGACATTTGGTGAATTATAGTAAGATTATTCCAAGACGATGGAAAAGGATAAGTGAGGGGGCTTCCATAAGTTCTCGGAATGAGATACTCCTAATAGTCCAAGTCATGCCGACTGTTCTGTTTTCTTTATTTTTCCATATAATGAGTGAATATAATTATATCCACATGTATAAGGTGGAACCACAGACCTCCCAGATCCAGAGCAGACGCTTTAACCATTTTTGCCACCAAGTTTGGTTGACATTTAAAATGTATTTTGATTATCGCATCGATGCGGAGACATCGATTTTGTGACGAGATGGATATTCGAGATGGGTTTAGTTTGGTTTTGTGA
This sequence comes from Myxine glutinosa, assembly GCF_964187855.1. Classification (NCBI taxonomy): domain Eukaryota; kingdom Metazoa; phylum Chordata; class Myxini; order Myxiniformes; family Myxinidae; genus Myxine; species Myxine glutinosa. The sequence continues at coordinate 40,647 of NW_027617018.1, forward strand.
CGAGATGGGTTTAGTTTTTCATGGCCGTTTATAATTGTTTTGCGGTCGGGTTGGCTGATACTCCGTGTTGTTAACGTGATGTTGATGCTTCAAATTGTCTTTTGTTTTGTGATTCTCATTTTCCAGAGCGTCTACGCACTGTAACTTCAACCACCATTACGACAAACACAAGTGAGTGCGAACCGACAGGTGGGATCGTGGTCTATTTGATTATAGCGATTCCCCTTGTAAACCGGACCTGCTGCTAAGTGGACAAACCTGCATTTTGCCAGAGATTCGCTGATAAGAAATCATTCGCGCATGTTTTGCATTCCCTTAGTTGGGTTGTACAAAATGCCTTTCTTCCTTGAAGGTCTAAGAAAATGTCTTCGGACTGGCTGATGTTCTGTCTGTCTGACTATTGGTTTCTCTACCGCTCACCTTTACCAAGGCGCTGCGCCGGTTCCCTCCAGCGACTGGCTTCTGGTAGCTGGAGCTGTATGTCTCTGCCTCTTCATCCTCCTCATCATTGCCGTGGCAACGGCTCGTTATTTAAACAACCACAAAGGTCAGATGTTATTTGCTCTCAACCGATAATGCTTCTCATCTTTACAACTGTGCTGTGCACAGTGTACATCACCAGTTGGTGGTACACTTACGTAGTGTAGTGTTAACAGGATGTAAATGAAAACATCTGTGGATGGCTAAATCGAATCCTTGTCAATTTTTTCATTTTACATTCTTTTATGAAAAATTCCATCATTTCAATTTTAACAGGGTCTGAGGCTCATGGAAGAGCTACCGCACACACACACGAGACAACTCTGGACTTGACTTTAGACAAACACAGCTACTGAGCTTGAGAGAAGTACCATCACTTCCCAGAGCACTCTGGCTACCAGCGATGCCATCTTTTTACGAGGTTGCTTTCCTCTCCACATTCAGTGGGGTAACTAAGGAGGAATTTCCTCCTCCCCATGGATGCGAACCGATGGGTTTTGTTCGTGCTCTCTACTTTTTAAAGTTGAGCTCTCTCTCTCTCTCTCTTTTAAAGTTGAGCTCTCTCTCTCAACGATACTCCGCACATCCACCGAACCATTCGCATTTCCACCCTTTCCAGCCTTCGTTGCTGCTCTACATTCATGACCCATGTCTCGCTCCCATAAATCATAACACTTCTCACACATGCAGCATACACCTTTCCCTTCAGCTACAACGACACTCCCCTCCTCATCAGCACGCGACTCAGTTCCCGAAACTTCTTCCATGCACATTACACAAGCAAGGAAGCAGCACGTACCATTTTTATAGTCTTTGCTATGACTCGGCCTGGGTTTGAACCACTGACCTCCCACACTGAGAGCACAGCGGAGCACTAATTTTCACGTAACCTTGAAGCAGACTTTGTCAATTTGTGAATTTCCTCGTAATTTCTGTGGAGTCATCCCTTGCCACTGTGAGCCTAAAAGTTATTGTGTTATTTTGGGTTGTTAAGTGTTGAAGTGATGTCGCATTTTGGGATGACAAAAAAAAGGTGTTTATGCCCCGAGTTGAATTTCTATGATGCTGTGTCATGCACATGTACCATATCTGTTATGCAATCTGATGAATTTTTTAGCGAATGAGGTATGAACAAGTGTCATACCAACAACGTTTTTTTGATTGGAGATATTAACTGGAGACCAGTATGGGGTGAAGATGAGGGCAAGTTTGTGGGGAACTGGGAAGGATTAAAAAAAAAAACCACCTTTAGAGGCCATTTTTCTGAAGGAAACGGAACTGGGAAGGATTGTTGTGCCAAAAACCCATAATAAGAAAACAACAAACCAACTAACTGGCCCTCATCAGTGATTTATCGACATTTCAGGACTCTATTTACTCTTATTAACGAGCAAAATTTACCTGGCTTTGCCAGGCAATGCAGCGTCCCTTTGTGCTGGGAATATGAAGACAGGAAAGGAGAGAGAAGAGAAGGAGTGGGGGAGGGAAGGGGAGCGGAGGGGAGATGAAGGGGAGGGAGGAAGGGGGAAGGGGAAGTTTAGGGGGAAAGACAGAGAATTGTGGGGGAGAGACAGAGAGGGGTGTTCAAGAGAACTGTCTGGGGCTACACTACAACAACTACACCAACATTAACAAAACATCTTGCTGCCCTCTCCTTACACTGTTAACTTACACAGAACAACTCACTGCACTGTTCTGCACTGTACATTGCACTGCACTGCACTGTTCACTCACACGGACCAACTCACGGCAATCCTTACACCGTTCACTGGTGTAGAATATCTCACGGCCCTCCTTACATCATTCATTCACACAGAACTCTCAGCTCTCCTTGCACTGTTCACTCACTCGGAACAACTCACAGCCTTCTTTATACTGTTAACACACACAGAACATCACACCACTCACACACCACTTACTAGCAAGATTCACTCCACAGTTTTCCTTGATCACTCCCTCATATTATGCTATTTTAGTAAGAATAGAACAGATTACCAAGTTTGAACCATGTCCAGACAGCAATTTTCATTCGTAAAAAGAGAAACTGCATAAAAGATTTTGTTCACTCAAATGAAAAATAATTTGGACCGGTCAGGTATAGGGCCGTGAGAGAATGGGGCAGGCTGGGAGTAAATCGCGCTATAAACACACACACACACACACACACACACACACACACACACACACACACACACACACACACTCTCTCCCAAATGAGCGCTTGTAAGTGCATTGAAGCACTGTGACCCGTGCAAAGTACCTTTGCGGTAAAGCATAAGCAAGTATATAATGTTCATCAGTGCGACAACCCCAAAGCACCAAAGGTTTACTTTTACAGAGGCCCTTGCCTTGTTCACCCATTGGTCCACTTCCTACTTTTTAAAGGAAGGAAATAAATTAAATAGACTCTAGTAGGCATAGCAGGATGAGAGACACAACAACAACAACAACAACATGCATTTTAAGGCCATTTTCCCTGCGAGAGTGGGGGTTAGCCTGGCGGTCCCCATGACAATCTTCTCCATTTTGCCCTATTTTCTGCATCTCTCCTTGTTAATAATAATAATAATAATTCATTTATTTTGTATAGCGCTTTTCATGAAGCCCAAAGGTGCTTTGACAGAGTGCAAAACATAATGCATAACAAAACATGGAAACAACAATGAAGGGAGCGGGTGCGGCGGTGGTCAAGCTGTTGTAGATGTTGTCAATTTTGCGTTGGAAGAAAGAAAGGAAGGAGATGCAGTTGTCTACTGTGAATGACTGGGTGGTGGTGTCCAGGGGGCGGAGGAGTTTGTTTATTGTCGAGAAGAGTGCTTTTGGGTTTCCGGAGCCAGAGTTGATAATTTGAGAGTAGTAGGCGGAGCGGGCGTGGGAGAGGGCATCTTTGTAGTGTTGTAGGTGGTCCTTGTAGGCTTGGGAGTGAACTGTGAGACCTGTTTTATTGCGGAGTCTTTCAAGTTGGCGAGCACGAGTTTTCATCAGGCGGAGTTCAGGGGTAAACCAGGGAGCAGAATGGGTGAAAGAAACTGTTTTGGTTTTTAACATTGTTAACCCCCTTGCCCGAATTTCTTCTTCCACCATCTTTAGCCAAGTCTTTCTCGGTCTTCCCCGTCCTCTACTTCCTTCTACATTCATTTCCATCACTCTTCTCAACCAGTCACTTTCATCCTTCCTCAACACATGACCAAACCATCTCAACCTGTTCCTCTTCACAGCATCAATCACAGGCTCTATTCCCATCATCTTTCGCAATTCATCATTTGTCTTCCTCTCTCTCAACGATACTCCGCACATCCACCGAACCATTCGCATTTCCACCCTTTCCAGCCTTCGTTGCTGCTCTACATTCATGACCCATGTCTCGCTCCCATAAATCATAACACTTCTCACACATGCAGCATACACCTTTCCCTTCAGCTTCAACGACACTCCCCTCCTCGTCAGCACGCCACTCAGTTCCCGAAACTTCTTCCATGCACATCTCACTCTAGCAACCGTTGCCGTGTCTGATCCACCTTATCCATTCAGCATGTCTCCGAGGAAGCAAAATATTTTCACACCTTCCAGCTTCACGCCATCTCCAAGATCCAACTCAACATTTCCTCCATCTGCAGCTCCCTCTGTGCACACCTTACATTTGAATGTAGCTGCCATACTGGTTAATGACCCTCTCAGACCACTACATTTTTGATGAACCCACACAGCGCACATTGTACATTGAATGGAGTTCACTCCGACACCCTTCCTACACATAGCACATGGCCACTTCCCAGTTCTTTCCACCTCACCACATGCTTTACCACTTGCCATCACCTTCGTCTTTCCTATATTCACCTCCAGACCTTTTGTCTCCATACATTCCTTCCACTTGTTCATCTTTTCCTTCAGTCCATCCATACTTTCCGCAATCAACACCAGATCATCTGCATACAACAACTCCCACAGTAAACCCTCCTTTACGTTCTGAGCCAGCACCTCCATCACAGCAACAAATAGTAGTGGACTTAGTACTGACCCCTGATGCACTCCCACATTCACCTCAAACTCACCACTGTTCCCGTCCTTCGTCCTTACAGCTGTGCGCGCTCTTTTGTACATTGCCATCGCTACTCTGATCAACCATTCCTCCACTTCTAACTTCCTCAATGCCCATGTCAATACTTTGCGTGGAACCCTATCGAATGCTTTCTCCAGATCAACAAACCCAAGAAACAACTTCTTCCTCTTCTCCATGTACTTCTCCTGCAACTGCCTCACAATAAAGAGCGCGTCTGTCGTTCCTCTTCCTGGCATAAATCCAAACTGCATTTCGTCGATCTTCACCTTCTTCCTTATCCTCCTCTCCAACACCCTTTCCAATACCTTCATTCCATGCTCCAATAACTTCATCGCTCGGTACGAGCCACACTCCAGAGGGTCACCTTTCCCCTTGTGTAGAGGGACGAGGGTACTCAGTTCCCAATCCACCGGAATTCCGCCTTCTTTCACCACCAGATTACAGATCTCTGTCATTCTCTTCACACCCCAACTTCCTACTGCCTTCAACATATAATAATAATAATAATAATTCATTTATTTTGTATAGCGCTTTTCAAGAAGCCCAAAGGCGCTTTGACAGAGTGGAAAACATAATGCATAACAATACATGAAAACAACAATTGCAAAAAGACAAGAATCAATAGGGAAATATTTAAAGCAAAAGGAGGGAGAAGGAGAAGAGATAGTCAGGGGTTAAATGCTGTGGGTTGAATGTTGAATGCAGTGTTGAACGGGTGGGTCTTTAGTGATGTTTTGAATGTGGTGAGTGAGGAGGAGTCTCTGATGGTGTGAGATAGTGAGTTCCAGAGGGTGGGAGCAGCGATGGAGAAGGCCCTGTCCCCCCAGGATCTGAATTTGGTCCGGATGGAGGGGGTCAGGAGGTTGGTACCAGCAGAGCGGAGGTTGCGGGTGGGAGTGTGTCTGGAGAGGAGGTCAGCCAGGTAGGATGGGGCCAGGTTATGGAGGGCTTTGTATGTCAAGAGGAGGATTTTGTACTGGATTCTCTGGGGGATGGGGAGCCAGTGAAGCTTGTAAAGGACGGGGGTGATGTGGTCACGGGTCCGGGAATGGGTGAGTAGACGGGCAGCGGAGTTCTGAATGTATTGGAGTTTATTGGTGATTATTGAGGGTGAACCATAGAGGAGGCTATTGCAGTAGTCCAGACGGGAGGTGATGAAGGCGTGGATGAGGGTTTCTGCAGCCGTGGAGGAGAGGGATGAGCGGAGACGGGCAATGTTTTTCAGGTGAAAGAAGGCTGACTTTGTGATCTGTTTAGTGTATTTGTCGAAGGAGAGGGTTTGGTCAAAGATGATGCCAAGATTCCGGATGTGAGGGGAGGTGGATACTGGGATACCGTCGATGTTGAGGGCAAAGTTATGGGTGGATTTTGTGAGCGTTATTGGGCCAATGATGATTATTTCAGATTTATCACAGTTAAGCTTGAGGAAGTTGATTTGAAGCCAGGATTTTATTTCAGTGATGCAGTTTGTCAGGATAGAGTGGGTGTCGGTGGAGACGGACTTGGTGGAGATGAAAAGCTGGATGTCATCGGCGAAGCAGTGGAATTGGAGACCATGACGGCGGATTAAGTGACCAAGGGGGGACAGGTAAAGGATGAAGAGGAGGGGGCCAAGAACTGAACCTTGGGGGACACCTTGGGGGAGGGGAGCAGTGGGAGATTTGCAGTTATTGATGGAGATGAACTGGCGTCTGTCAGAGAGGTATGATTTAATCCAAGAGAGGGCAGTGCCGGTAACATTAAAGGTGGATTCAAGTCGGGTGAGGAGGATGGTGTGATCGATGGTGTCAAAGGCAGCGCTGAGGTCGAGGAGGACGAGAATGTTGAGGTTGCCAGCGTCAGAGGAGAGGAGAAGGTCATTGGTGATTTTGAGGAGAGCAGTTTCAGTACTGTGGTTGGAGCGGAATCCGGATTGGAATGTTTCATACAGGTTATTGGCAGAGAGGTGATGTTTGAGTTGAGTGGCTACAGCGCGTTCCAAAACTTTTGACAGAAAGGGTAGGTTGGAGATGGGTCTGAAGTTGTTGAGGGTGTCAGGGTTTAGACCAGGTTTTTTTAGAATGTGGGTAACAGCAGCAAATTTGAGGGAAGGTGGGACGATGCCTGTAGACAGGGAGGAGTTTATTGTTGCAATGATAAGTGGAGAGAGAGCAGGGAGGGAGGCCTTGACAAAGCTGGAGGGGATGGGGTCAAGAGTGCAGGTGGCAGTTTTCATTCCTATGAGGAGTTCAGAGAGGTCAGTAGGGGAGATTGGGGAGAACCGAGACAGGGGATGGCAGGACAGGGGGGGGCAGGTGGTTGGAGGGGGAGCGGGTGCGGCGGTGGTCAAGCTGTTGTAGATGTTGTCAATTTTGCGTTGGAAGAAAGAGAGGAAGGAGATGCAGTTGTCTACTGTGAATGACTGCGTGGTGGTGCTCAGGGGGCGGAGGAGTTTGTTTATTGTCGAGAAGAGTGCTTTTGGGTTTCCGGAGCCAGAGTGGATAATTTGAGAGTAGTAGGCGGAGCGGGCGGGAGGCGGAGCGGAGGGCATCTTTGTAGTGTTGTAGGTGGTCCTTGTAGGCTTGGGAGTGAACTGTGAGACCTGTTTTATTGCGGAGTCTTTCAAGTTGGCGAGCACGAGTTTTCATCAGGCGGAGTTCAGGGGTAAACCAGGGAGCAGAATGGGTGAAAGAAACTGTTTTGGTTTTTACAGGCGCAAGCTGGTCAAGGCAGGAGGAGAGCGTGTGGTTGTAGTAGTCAGTGAGGTCGGAAGGGGTGTGGAGGTCAACGAAGGGAGAAGTGGACATTTTTTCAGAGAGGGTGGATGAGAATGAGGTAGGTGAAAGAGCGTTTAGCTTACGGAAGTTGATAGTGCGATAATGTCTTGGTGTTGGGGTGGGGATGTTGATGGTCATAGTGATAGCTAAGTGGTCAGAGAGGGTGAGGTCTGAGCCAGAGAGATGGTGCAAATTTAATCCAGTGGAGCAGACAAGGTCCAAAATGTGACCACGGATATGGGTAGGAAAGTCGACATGTTGAGTGAGGTTAAAGCAGGTGAGTAAATCAGTGAAGTCAGTGGTTATTGTGGAGTCAGTGGAGTCCATGTGGATATTGAAATCACCAAGGAGGAGGATTGAGGGGGAGAGGGAACATAGCTGGGTCAGAAAGTAGGAGAAGTCAGACAGGAATGATGGGTGTGGCTTGGGAGGGCGGTAGACGACAGACATGACTGACTGCGTGCGACCAGAGAGTTTAAAAGCCAGGTGTTCAAATGATGAGGATGAGGCGATGGGGATGAGGCTGGTCCTGATGTCTTGACGGTGGATAACGGCAATTCCACCACCTCGGCCCCCCGAGCGTGGTTTATTGACGTAGGAATATCCATTGGGTGTGGTGAGGTTGAGTGTGTATTAGTCCAGAGGTTGTTGCCAGGTTTCGGTGAGACAGAGAAAGTCCAGTTTGTTATCCAGGATGTATTCGTTGAGGATGAGGCATTTGTTGTTGAGACCCCGGGTGTTGAACAGGGTGAGCTTGATGTTGTTTTGAACAGCAGGGATGAACTCCCGTCGGCCCTCCCGCTTTTCTACTCTCATTGCTTTTATCGCTTCCTCAACTTCCTCCTCAGTTATCTTCTCTGCCGGTCCTAAAACTCGGTTACTCTCTATGTTGCCATCCCATTCATTCTCTGTATTCAACAGCATTTCCATATATCTTTTCCATCTTCCTTTAATTCCATCTGGGTCCACAACGATTTGTCCCACTTCATCCTTCAAGCAACTCACCCCCATCACATCACGCCTCTCTTTCGCTATCTGCTTTGCAATCCTGAATACCGCTCTCTGACCCTCTTCCGAATCCAAGCGTTCTCCGAACATTTTCCTACATGCCTCCTGCGCCTTTGCTACCTCTTTCTTTGCAGCCTTCTTGGCTGCCTTATAACTTTCATGCTCTCCTTTTTCTGCTCCCGTACCCCTCGCCTTCTGCCACTCCTTGAACTTCTTCCTCTTCTCGTCAATCCTCTTTCCAACTTCATCATCCCACCACCATGTCTCCGAGTGCCTCGGTGGTCCTTTTGTCCATCCACATACCTCACCAACAGCATCAGGTAGTCAACGGTTGTCGTCGACCCACCTGACGTGTATGTAACAAGCTTATTATCCCCCTTTCTGGCACTGAGTGTTACAAATCAACAAATCAGCTCCATCAGCAAACTCCAAAATCCTTTCACCTTCTCCATTTCTCACACCATATCTGTAACCCCCATGAACTCCCTCAAAACCGTCCATACTCCTTCCCACATGTCCATTTAGGTCTCCTCCTACCACAACAATTTCCTCATCTTTCACGTTTTCCATCAGCTTCTCTATCGCACACCAGAACTTGTCCTTCTCTTCATTGCTTCGACCAACCTGCGGAGCATATCCATGGAGATTTCCCCACGGAGTGCACAGGATGAGAGACACATCTTACTATAATTGACCAAATGTCCATTTGTCTGTCTGTCCGTCCGTTCGAAGGTACCGCAAAAACGGCTGAACCAATCACAACGAAATTTTGGGTGGGTAATCATGGGACCCCCTGGAGTAAAATAGGCTGTATAGTTTTTCCATTTTTTCCCACAATTTTCCCAATTTTTCCAATTTTCCAGTTTTTCCAAACACGATGGAATAATATTTACAGATTTTTTTTTTTTTTTTTTTTTTGTTTGCTGAATCGAGGCTCGTGAAAGAGCTAACATTTACTTCACAAACAAATCAACCAGACAAACAAAATACACAAAAGAGGGAGCGGAAGACAAGATAATAATAATAATAATTCATTTATTTTGTATAGCGCTTTTCATGAAGCCCAAAGGCGCTTTGACAGAGTGCAAAACATAATGCATAAGATGGGGAGAGAAGGGGAAGCACACAAACACAACATCCGAGAGCAGGGAGATGTGTGGAAGCGAGAGGGCCCGGGGGGAGGAGGCATGGGAAGGGGGGGGGGGGGGAGGGAGAAGTATAAAACACAAGGACACCAAGGACTTCCAGGACAGAAGTTGGTATTTCAAAAAAGTGGAATTGGGGTGAAATTAGCGGGGGTAGAAAAGATCAAGGTTTTGGATGGGGGAAAATAAGAGATGGTGGTGAACAGCTGTTTTAAAGACTTGGAGGGTGGAGTGGGATTGAAGAGAGTGAGGGAGTTTGTTCCAGAGGCAGGAGAAAAGAGGAATGAAGGAGTGAAGGTGAGCAGAGAGTCTTGATTTTGGCAGTTTAACCATAAGAGGGTTGCAGGCAGATCTTGTGCGGCCTGTCGGAATATTTGCGGGACAGAGCCCAGAGAGAGCTGGGGGGGCAAGGCCAGAGAGGAGTCGGTAGAAGACGGAAAGACCACCAACCTGCCTGCGGTGAGTGAGTGAGAGGCCCTTGGAGTTAGCTTCATCGCGACAGATTCCAATGATTCTGAATGCTTTGGTTTCAACAGCGTGAAGGCGAGCTAGGTGTGAGGCAGGAGCACCAGCCCAGAGGGGAGAGCAGTATTCCATTGAGCTGCGGATGAAAGCCTTGTATGTGGTGAGGAGCTCAGGTGTGGAAAGGAAGGACTTCGCACGACGGAGGATGCCCAGTCGGCGACTGGCTTTGGAGGCCAGATTTGAAATGTGGTTTTCCCAGGAAAGATCATGGCAGATAGTGAGACCCAAAAGCTTTAGTGACAGAACTTATTGGAGAGGATTATTCAGAAAGTGGATGGGAGGGTTGTCCAGTCGGTCTTTTCGGAGAGACATCGTAAGAGTGTGAGATTTGTCAGGATTGAAAGACATGTTCCACTTGTTTGCCCAGTCTGTGATTTTGTCAAGGTCTGCAGAGAGTGAGGAGGCTGCAGACTGCCGATCTGAGGGATGAAGAATGGAGCGACAGAGAGTAGAGTCGTCAGCAAAGAGATAGAGAGGATTTTCAAGAGAGTCAGAGAGATCATTGATGAAGACCAGAAAAAGCACAGGGCCCAGAACACTGCCTTGGGGAACTCCAGCCTGAACAGGAAGAGGAGATGAGAGAAACCCATTCAGGGCCACACGTTGACTACGACTAGAGAGGAAGTCCGCCAGCCATGCGTGGAGATTTCCATGGATACCAAAAGAGGAGAGTTTGGTGAGCAGAGCGGGGTGCCAGACCGTATCGAAGGCACGTGATATGTCAAGGGAGACTGCTCTAATTTCCTGTTTGGCATTGAGGACCTCCATCCATTGTTGAGAAAGCAGAAGCAGCATGTCCAGAGTGGAGTGTCCAGGTCTGAAACCAAATTGATGATCAGAGATCAAGCCATTGGAGAAGAGGAAAGATTTCATATCTGAAGCAATGATGGATTCCATGACTTTGCTGATAATTGGGAGAAGGCTGATTGGTCTGTAGTTGCTGGGATCTGTTTTTGCACCTTTTTGTGCAAAGCGGTGATGTTTGCAGATTTCCCAACAGATGGAAGATGACCTTGAGCAAAAGAGAGGGTGAAGAGAACAGAGAGAGGGAGTGAAAGAGCGGAAGAACATGATTTTAGGACCCGTGGGCTGATGCCGTCAGGTCCAGTTGCAGAATCAGAGTCGAGGGTTGACAGAAACTTTTCCACCTTGTCAGGAGGAAAGGACACAGAGTCCAGGAGCAGCTGGGTACGACTGGGTATGGTGGGTACAGAGAGGGATGGGTTTGGGACACAAGATTTAGAGGCAAACACAGAGTTGAGGCATTCAGCTTTTTCACGTGCGGAGTCAGCCGTGTGGCCATTTGAGGTGAGGGAGGGGATGGAGGGGGAACAAACACCAGAAACAGATTTGTCCAGACGCCACCAGGATTTGGAAGAGGGAGACAGACAAGAGAGTTCGGTCCTGAGAATGGAGAGATATTGTTTCCTGGCTCTCCTGAGGGTGGACACACACTTGTTTCGGGCTTTGTGAAAGGAAATGAGATTTTCTTCCGTTGGATTTGCTTTCCAGGAGACGAAAGCAAGTTGTTTCTGGGCAATAGCCTCACCACAAGATTCCGTGTACCATGGACGGGAGGAAGGGTATGACAACTGAAGACGAGATGGGATAAATCTGTGCATGAGAGAGAGCAATTTACTTTGGAAGAATTCCCAGGATGAGTTGATGTCAGAGGCGGTAGAGATGGGAGACCAGTCCAGATGATTGATGGCTGCTTGAAGACTGTGCCAGTTGGCCTGAGTGAAATGCCAGACTCGTCGACGCTGCGGAGGCTCTCTGAGAATGGTCAGAGAGATGTCCACTTTAACAAGCACATGATCAGAAGAGCCGATTGGAGCAGAAGAAGAGCAGCAGACATTTTCAGGGAAGTTAGTCATAACCAAGTCCAGAAGAGAAGATGGTCCGTTGACTGAGATCCGGGTCGGGAAATTGACAGATTGTGTCAGTCCCAGTGAGTCGCAGAAGTCCTTTGCTGAAGAGCCATGGCTGGTGAGAGAGGTACCCACCCCCAGCCAACTGGCATGGTGACAGTTGAAATCACCACATCTGAGGAAGAGAGAGTTGGGATGGGTAGATAGAAGTTGGTCCATATTATCAGACAGTGAGATGTAGATGGAGTCATCACTGTTTGGTGGACGGTACAACACACATATGAACAAAAGGTGGGAGTGAAGGGGAAGCCGTAGCCAAAGGTATTCCTGGGGGTGAGGTGGAGAGAGGGCAGTGCAGGGCGAGTGAGGAAGAGAGTTTTTTTTATAAAGATAGCAACCCCACCTCCAGGACGAGGCTCAGGTCTATCATACCGGAGGAGGGAGTAACCTGGGAAAGATACCAAGGAATCAGAGACATCATGAAGGAGGAAAGTTTCTGTTAAGCAGATCACGTCTGGTTTGTCAGAAGCAACCTGTATGGAGAGATCAGTTAAGTTTGAGCGAAGGCCCCGGATGTTTGAGGTCCATACTGTTAAGGAAGAGGAAGGGGGAGCATCGGATACAGAACAGGGGGGGGGGGGAGCGGTAGGGTAAGATGTGGAAGAGGTAGGGAGAGCTGTTGAAGGTGTGTCAGAGATTACAGAATAACTTGGAGAAAGGGAAGAATGGGGCGGACAAAAGGTTTGATGGTGATTGGGTGAGGCGCAGTGAGGTGTTATTTGAGGAGGGGGAAGAGTGAGGGGGAAGGTTGAGGGAGATGAAGGTGAAAGTTGGAAGGGGGAAGAAGCGGGGAGGACGCTTTGAGGAGGAGGGGTGAGAGGGGAGTCTAGGAGGGGAGGAGTGAGGGAGAGTCTCGGAGGGGAGGGGTGTGGGGGAAGTTTAGGAGGGAAGGGGCAGGGGGGGGAGATTTGAAAGGGATGGGTGATGGGGAAGATTTGGGGGGGAGGAGCAAGGGGGAAGATTTAAAAGAGATGGGTGATGGGGATGATTTGGAGGGGAGGGGTGATGGGGAAGTTTTGAAGGGGAGGAGTGATGGGGAAGTTTTGGAGGGAAGGGGTGATGGGGAAGTTTTGGAGGGAAGGGGTGATGGGGAAGATTTGGAGGGGAGGGGTGAGATTGGATTTTGAAAAGTGTACGATTAATGGGAAACGAACATTTATTGCAAAATGAGTTTCTTGAGACATTCGAGTCAAAAATACGTTTGAGGACGCTGAAGGATGGTTGGAGTTCTGGAGAGTTTAGGGAATGAATGAAAGATGCACTGTAAGAGATGGAATTTTTTTTTGGAATGAATAGATTTGGTGAGCAAGTCGAAAGCATTCTTTTATAGAAGAAGAAGAAAAAGGTGTTATAGAATATGACAAAATGGAGTTCTTCAGGGGACAGATGAAACATTTTTTAACAACGTGATCAGGTGATCACGAACAACGTGGTCGAAGAACGAACGAACAAATAAGAACGCACAAACGGATAAGAACAGAGAAGGAATTTTTTTTATTTTTTTTTAGATTTTAAAACAAGGAAGTATGGGTGAAAAGACCGTGAAAAAACAGAGACCGAAAGTAATTGCAGCGCGATCGAAGAACCGCTGAGACAAAAACAAAAGCCTCAAGCCAAGGTCTGACATGGTAGCCTACTAGTACTACACTAGGCCTCAGAATACACGATACGAAAAAACCGACGATTCTGTACACAAGTATGAAAAACCAACACCGAGAAACCTATTAAAGTCACCCCAATAGGTACATACACCGAAAGAAAGATACAGTTTCGACAAAAACACAATTGTGAAAAGTTACTTAACTTCGAAAGCGTGCGCACGGGGACAGCTTTGAAGAGACGTGACGACCAATCTTGCGCCAATGCAATCTTGCGCCAATATGAACAGTGATGTGGCTTTTATTGAAATCTTATTATAATAGAGCAAACGTATTTATTGTCATTATGTCGTTATGTTTATGTGCGACAAAAACGTCTTCTTCTTCTTCAAATAAAATTAACAACCTCTTAATTAACCCTCTTAATTGCATTAAGACTGTTGAGACCCCTCAGACCTTTGATAACCCTTTAATTCCTCCAAGACCCTTTAGACCACCAAGACCCCTGAATACCCAAAATACCCTGAAAACCCCAAAGACCCCGAAGTCCCAAATACCTTGAAGCCACCAAAGACCCTTAAATACCCTGAATAACCAAAATACCCCAAAGACTCTTAAAGACCCGGAGGAAACAAAAGACCCTTAAGACAAAAAAGCCCCTGAAGACACCGAATAACCAAATGACCCCGAAGACCCAAAATACCCTTAAAGGCCCAGAGGATCCAAAAGACCCTGAAGACCCAAATGGCCCTGAAGACCCAAAACACCTTGAAGACCCAAAACACCTTGAAGACACAAAAGACCCAAAAGACACCAAAATGGTCAAAGATGCCTATCCCTCTGAAACGACGTGTGGTGAGGCGTGTGGAGTGCGCCGAGTCACACTAGTTCTTTTAATTTTACCTTTAATTTGATTTATCTTTCCTTCCTTACTTAGAGATTTCCCCACGGAGTGCACAGGCATGACTGTGGAAGCCTTGCTGTCGATCCTGCTGGTTAATTATTTTCATGTTCTCAATTTCCGCTGGTTAATTATTTTTGTTTTACTCAATCAAGGTACACTTTGGTCACATTCCTTAATGTTTTTTTCACCAAATATAATTGTTGGAACAATAGAAAAAGTTAAGTTTAATGCTTAAGCAATGTGGATAAGGAGGAAGGACAGCCTTGCTGAAAGCTGAGTGAAAGATATACACTTAGTTATAAGAATCGCTAATGTGTTAACTGTCAGATTTCACTCCAGATTTCAATACTTATATAGTGAACAGGATCTGATTCTAAAATCCGAATCCAGATTTTGATAATATGCTTTAATTATTTCATGAGAGTAGATTGTGTTTCCAAGGCAAGGCACATTTTAATAGGCCGAAACAAAATGGCGGCTTAAGAACCCAGGGATGTTACAGTGGGTTGATCAAGATGGCAGACCGCCATTTTGGTAAGGCTTTTTGGGGTTTTTGGTTATGAGCACCCCATTAATCAACTTCAGAAAGGCTGTTTTAACACACTCAAACACCCAGTTTTCATTCATACAATCCTTCAGAGGTCGAGAAGTATGTATGCAAAGTTTGGGGCCGCTAGGTTTCCTGGTTTTAAGTTATGGAGGAGACGGACACACACACACACTACACTGCCTTTTATTATTATAGATAAACCCTCTCCAAAGGGGACAGCTTTTTCCCACAGTGCACCGCCCTCTACTGACACTCGGCCAGGATGACAGGTTTAACAGACCCGATCGGCTCTGGAACATGCTATGTTGGTCATGAGATAGCTCTTTCACGAGCCTCGATTCTGTATACAAAAAAATGTGGCCTCTGAGGATTTGGCTGTGAGTGCTTTTCACCCATTTTATTAAAACATTACAATTCTTTGGTGAATTGTGAAGTTTCCTTTGTGTGTGAAACTTCATTACAAATTCAATAGGAATGCCAAACTACCCTGCGGAGCTAAAATCTGCTAGCCACTCTTCCATATCTTTCCTACATGCCTTTTACAATCATGTTTACACTTTATTGCAGTATTTATTTATAAACACTGGCTACTCGATTTAAATGTGGGTTGACCAAACATTGCAGGAGCATGCTAGGAGAAACCTGTTTGGGCAGCCTGGAACTCTTGTTTTCGCTCTCGGGTTTCCAGAGTGAAGCTCGGATCCTTTTCAGAGCCTACATTCTTTTTCAGAGAAGTGGCAGCCCACTTGCTGCAAACTCACACACTAATATTGAGCGACACTATAACCTGTCATTAACAACCACCATTATTCCACCATGTCGGGTTTGCCAGGGAAGGTTTTTGGCCCAGGTCTTTCACAAACAGGCTGGCCCAGCATGATGTAGGTTAGGGCATGAACTTGTAATTTGTTCCATGTACCGGCGATAGCTCGCATACTCTTTACGAAGGACACCGTGGGATCTTTAACGTTCACCAACGAATGCTGGCAGACAGGATGCCCAGTTTAACATCTGTCCGAGGGATGGTACACACACGGACGTCTCATCCTGCTTGCGAAACACCAGGATGGCAGTTTAGAGCTGGGTCGGAATTCAAACCCAGGCTAGACAGCTCAGAGGTGAGAATGTTGAGCAACAATATAGAACAGAAATGACACAACAAAATGTATAATTAAGAATGGGAAAGAATTTCTTCTTAGCGCAGCCCTCGCACACATATATCATGTTAGTACTTCATTTACTTTTGTCACTCTAAATTACATAAAACAATTATTTTCTTTTCAATATCAAACGGTTGTGTGTTCTTGATTCCGTCCTTAATTATTCATGATCAAAAATGTTGCTTTTAAATACAAAAGGCTCATTTGAGAGCATCATTCAGATTAAAACTGACTGGCTGTAGGTGGCATGTGCACTTCCTGGACCACCAGTGTGAAAAACAAATGGGCAAAATCGTAAAGAGGTAAAAAGCAGGTATCAACTAGAGTAGCACTCGGTACAAAATCGAATTGGCTTGTTCAACTAACCAACTCATCCACCAAGTTTTGTCATAACACATCCATAACTTTAATATTTTTTTTGTATACAAGATCGAGGCTCGTGTAAGAGCGAACATGCTATATGATTTTTGAGATATCATGTTATATATAATTTTTGGCTCGATTTTGGCTCAAATCGCGGTCGATCGCTGAATTAACGCCAGGGGGGTTGACTCAGCCTGTCATCCTTCCGAGGTCGGCAAATTGAGTACCAGTTCACTGGTAATTCCCTGCTTGTCGTTAAAGGCGGCAAAAAGGGTTGGCGTCAGGAAGGGCATCCGGCCGTAAAACATTGCTTCAAAAAGGGGATCAAAAAACAACAACAACCACGGTTCCCGAAAAAGGCCAACCCCCACTTGCGGGGAAAAATGGCCTCTAAAGGTGGTTTTTTTATGTTATATATAATTTTTGGCCCCATCTCTCAATGGTGAAGAATCACTTCAAAAAAATTTGTACTTGGAACCGGATCCGGAACTTCACCAAAAACTAATAAATTTGTCCTTGTCACACACTCGACCTGTACACCAAGTTTCGTCCGATTCCGGCAAAAACCTGAGATATCGTGCTGTACTGTATATCGGTTTTAGCCCCATTACTCAAAAGTGAAGAATCCCTTAAAAATTCTCAGATCCAGATCCACGTCTCCACCAAAATGTAATCATTTCGTTCTTGTCACACACCCAACCTGTCCAAGTTTTGTCTGAATCTGTCCATAACCTTTTGAGATATCAACTCACAAACAGACAAACTAACATTTTAGAGCTGGGTCGGAATTTAGAGCCGAAATTTAGGTCGAAATTTAGGTCGAAATTTAGAAATTTTAGAGCTGGAGCTGGGTCGGAATCCCTAACAGGGATTAAAACATAACCTTCGGTGGTGGAGCGAAAAGGAAAGCAGCAGGAGAGAGAGAGAAAAAAGAAAAGATGTCAGATGGATTAGAGGCAGCAGTAAATGGAGAGGATTAAATGTTTACGTTCGGAGGTTGAGAAATGTGAATTCGTTTGGGAAGGTTTAAAACCGCTCCAACGGACGTGTTGAAGCAGACATTAGGAGGGCGTGGAACTAGGCGGTCGTGCACAGTAGACAGCCTGGTCCCAGCATGATTTGCCAAGCTCTCCGCTGGGATAAAAACCCCTCGGGGAAAATTCCAGGCGTATTAGTGCAGCAAAATCCACGTCGATGCGGTGTCGCCGTCAACACAATCGTTGAAATGGCTGACTCTCACTGGAGAGCACGGTTTGTGCTTTTTACCCCCGCCACCAAAGGTGGACGGAGGTCATGTTTTCACCCCTGTCTATTTCTCTGTCCGTTTGTGAACAAAATATCTCAAGAAGTTGTGGACGGATTCGGACGAAATTTGGCAGAGATATAGCGTATGTGACAAGGACGAAATGATTAGATTTTGGTCAAGATCCGAATCCGGCTACTAAAATTTTTAAAGTTATTCTTCACCATTGATTGATATGGCCAACCAGGTGGAGGTTTGGTCGCTACTGAGTGCCGTTCTGTATTTCATCTTCATAATCCTCCCTTTGCACCGCTCTATGGTTATGTGGCCAGATAAACGACTTTAAAAGTACGATTTTATATACAAGATCGAGGCTCATGAAAGAATGTGGTGACATGTGGTAAAAAGGCAGTGTACTGTTCATGGATGGACAAAATGAGCACGAACAGGAAAGAAGGACACAGAGGAGAGAACGGGAGGAAACACAGTAGCTTGTACTCGAGTCCATTGGGTTATGAAGAGTTAATTGGGGTGTAAAATGTGGGTAGGAATGAGTGGTGACACGAGATGGTGGTACACCACCTGCATGAAGTACTGAATTGAAGAGTGCGGTTGAAAAGTCCCCGGCCGGTGGTTCCTTTACAGACGGGAGAAAAGAGTGCAGAAGGGCGATTCGTAAGTTTCCTTTTTCCTGGAGGGCAGGACTCAAAATGTTTCGGAGTGTTTAAGGAGGTGAAAATGGATGAGAGAAGGAAGGAAGTGGACCAAGTAGAAGAGGAGACGAGCAGAAGATGGGGCAGTAGTATCACATCATGGGGAGTTTTTAAAAGCTTTGTTGTGAGAAAGAATAAAGGGAATTTTTTAAAATACAAACAAAGAAGGAGATGAAAGGACGACGACACAAGAAAAGGTCGAATGGATGAGAAGAGGATTGAAAGTGGATCAGGAACAGGAGATCAGTCGATTATGGTGTTTGCTGATGGAACGGAACCAAAGAATAGACTGTAACATGTTCTCAAGGCCACTGACGTGACTATGCTGAGAGATTAGCAAACATTTGGCTGCAACATTGTTGAGATAAATGAAAGTTTTGATAAAATACATTTTGAGCCTGAGAATCGTGGGAGAAAAGAACACCAGCCCAGAGAGGGAAGGCATGCACTCCATTGTTACAAATGCTTTGTACGTGGTGAGAATTTGTTTGCATCGGTGTAAATAATTGGGCAACAGGAGTGGCAAAGGATGCCTCGCCAACATTTAGTGTGAGAACGCAAGTTTTGTGATTTGGGGAGCCTCAGAGGGCAGAGTTGATGGTCGACAGTTGGAGAAGCGGAGGCTGTGACTCGGTCATCTTCATTGCGCTCGGTATGCCGAAGGTTGTCATCGGTGGATTTTTCCATCGGATGTAGAGATCATTTTTATGTGAATGCTGCCATACGAGGAGCCGGAGCAGCATCAAACCCCGGAACACACTGGCATTACATGAAGGCGTTAAAAGTAGTCACCAATTGATGACTCCGCTTCCTTGTGTACCATTACTACGTACGACTAGTACTGTCCTTGTCACTTGTGGTCGAGTGATGAGGATGCTAGGTTAATGCCCCACAAGCTTTGGGTTCAAATCTGGCAGAAGGTAATAATGTTAAGGATTTGGATTCGAAGCTTCTAGAACATTGGAGTCATCAGAAGGAACCTGAATGAGCAAAGATGGAGTCATCAGGTGGAACCTGAATAGGATTCGGATTTCAGCTGCTACTCCTCTACCCTCAAACCCATCCAGGTGCAGGAAAGTGAACACTTCAAATTTTTTAAAAATAAGAATTCACTTCTCTTTGGACAGATGGATCAAGACAGAGAAATTTAGAGTGAAAAAGAGGAAAGTGACCAAAAGGAAATTAAAAGCAAGAATTGGAAGAAATAAAGAGAAATTTGAAAAAGCTGATTCAGAAGAATAATCCTGATGCTTTTGTAACTAGAACGACACTCGGTAATGCGCACACCTCCGCCAAGGTGAATAGTTTACATTTAGTATCCACTGATATGCCGGATCTGCATCCAGACCTGAACCAAATTCTAATCGGCTTGTTCTTGTCACCTGCCCAAATCATCCACCTGGTCTCGTCACAATCCGTCTCCAACTCTAGGAAATATCATGCCATACATCATTTTCAACGTCGTAGTAATGTGACTGCCCCACTTGGTCAGGTTGTGCATGTGACGTTAGTCCACACCATTGTGCTTTGCTCTTCTTCATGCATTGGTAAATTTTCCACCACTCAAACCAATGATTCCTTGTGACGATTGACTCAAGTTACCTGCAGTTCTCAGGTTTTTTTTTTAATTCGACTAAAAAACAAAGTACTGTACTCTGAATGAATCAATGTTTTTATGGCCGGATGCCCTTCCTGATGCCAACCCTTAGTCGCCTCTTACGATGCGCAGGGATACGGTGTACCTATTCTAGACCGGGGTACACACCGGGATCATTCATCCCAGCAAGCTGGTACTCAATTTGCCGACCTCGGAAGGATGACAGGCTGAGTCAACCCCCCTGGCGTTAATTCAGCGATCGACCGGGATTCGAACCCAGAATCCTAGGATCCCAAGCCGGCACCCTAACCGCTAAGCCAACACCAGGGCTAAAGTACTGTACTCTAATGGTAGTTAAATGAATTATATAGTGTAATATTGAATACATAATCAATTACTCCCTTTGTGTCCTTGCCTCAGGTTCCTATGTAACTCACGAAGGCAGAGTTGCTCCGTTTGACTCAGAAGTGGAAATGTTAACACCAAACGGCGCAGCAACACATGACGGCAAGGAATTCTTCATGTGAAGTATGAGCCTCGGACCCACTTGGTGTTGATCTGCTGAATCATTGTTTCAAAATGATGGGTCTTCAATCTATTTATTTTCTTCCCTTCTTAATTCATTCTTTGTCTTGCATTCTCTCTGAATGAGCGTTAAGAAAAAGAAGAAACTTTGACATAAAACCTGCCGGAAGAGCGGCAGGAGCAGCGCTGTAGATTCTGCAGTCATAAGGCAGAGCTCGGCATTCTGGAGGTAAAGACTTGTACCTCCAACTTAACACTGATTTCGGACTTGGACAAGTCCAACGGTATGTTTCGGAAGCTTTGTGCATAAGAGGCACATTCCAAAACGCATTTAGTATATTAATTTCAAACATAATATATTTCTTTCGATTTAAGATGTTGAACCGGTATCGCGTTATCGAGCCACCTTCAGCCTGCGGACACAACACCTGCGTCTTAGAGCACAACACCTGCGTCTTAGAGCACAACGACTGTGCGATACTGATTAGATGCGGACGGGGCACCTTATTAGGGCCTGTACTTAAGATATGATTGGAAGAGCGATTGCTTTAATCGTAGCATGGGTTCAAGTTATTAGAAGATGCTGCTTTACATGTTTTGCAGTGAAGCCTTTTACGTAAAAACAGAGAAATGCAATGACCGATAATGTAGATAGGTCCGAATGAGGTGGCAATATGGTACGAAAACTATGTCGAAGGTAGACGAACAAAGATATGCAACAAACTGATAAATGTCATACTTGAAGTAACGAGTACATATTCCGTCCTTGTTCTGTTGAAAATGTTCTGGACTTGAAGTCTGATTCATAAACTCATGACTGGGATGTGACTTCATCGCAGATCAGGAAAATGATTCTTTCTCTTTTTTTTTTTCCTATGAATTTTATCAACACTCTGTTGTTATTTGGAGTTCATTTCGACAAAGGAAGCTCCAATGTTTTATTCTAAGGCTGAGGTGCTGAGATGTTAGATAGCTAGGATGTTAGTAAAGTGTGGACACTGTCAATGATGCCTGTTTTTGGAGATGATGCTTTAAGTCTTAGGTCGGGGTTCTTAGAGCTTCAAAAGATTAATGCACATTTTGCCTGCTGTGCTGTTTCGAAAGGTCATCTTTTTTCCATTCATTTTATAAAAAGAAGAAATGTTTTTGACTGTCTCTTTTTTTTTTATTCCCCCATCCCCTTCCACAAAGTCAAGGCTCATGGAAGAGCGACGTGACAAAGGAACGCACCGACAACAAGCAGGGGAATGAATGAATCTGAATCGAAGAAGGAAAACAAAACAAAAGCAAATAGAACGGTTCTCAGTAGAGAGCATACCTCTGCCAGGTGAACAGTTTACGTTTTGTATCCCAGAGTAGACCAGAAAATCACAATACAGAATCACATTTAATCAAAATCATCCGCCCACAACTTTTTGAGATATCCTGCTTTGTATCGTTTTTGGCCCTGTATCCCAATGGTGAAGAATCGCTTAAAAGATTCTACTAGCCGGATCCGGATCTTCACCAAAATTTAATCGATTCTTCCTTGTCACACACACAATCTGTCCACCAAGTTTCGTCCAACTCCATCCATAACTTTTGGAGATATCCTGCTATGTATCGTCTTTGGCCCTATCTCCCAATGGTGAAGAATCCCATAGAAAAATCTACTAGCCGAATCCGGATCTTCACCAAAATCTAATAATTTCGTCCTTGTCACATACGCTACCTCTCTGCCAAATTCCGTCCGAATCCGTCCACAACTCTTTGAGAGACCTTGTTCACAAACAGACAGACAGACAGACAAACAGGGGTGAAACATAACGTCCATCCACCTTTGGTAGCGGAGGCAACAAGAGCAAGCGGTCCAGATATGCACACAAACACAGAACGAAAGCACAAGTAAAGACGCTCAAGACGTGTAAACACATCACATCGACAAATTAACACCAACAAGTAACGACTGTTAACCGGGCACCTTCAGATTTCGAAGACAGCCTCTCAGAAGAGAAGATGTCTCTTATTAATCCTTGTGCTCAAAATGTAATTAGAGATGATTTCAAAAAGTACTTTGAAAGACAAACTGATAAATGATCGAAGAGTTTATTTGAAAAATATCATCAACAATCCAAAGGCTTTGAGAATCATTCTTTTCTATTCCTCCTTGGTTCTTGACATTGGGGCTGCCAGGATGGTTGGAGGTGTACGCAGGTTGGTCTCTGAGGTGTCTCACCTCGGTTGGAATCTTGGCACAGCTATAAACTGTCATCCTGGTGTTTCACAGGCAGGGTCTTCGCCTTGTTTTCCTGTCCTCGTCAGGTTGCACCCCTAGCCCTTTTTCCGCAGGCCTGTATCACTTCCAAGCCGACGTTTGCACAGTCCCTCGGATGGACGTTAAACCGGGTGTTCCTCCGTCAGCATTAGTTGGTGAACGTTAAAATACCCCATGGTGTATTTTACAATGAGGAGGCGAGTTATCACCATCACCCTGGCTAAGTTACAAATTCCTGCCTGGAATGTGGTTAGCAGGTGGTTTGGGTTGGAGGTTTCTTGACATCAGGTTACACTGCTCGCTATCTGCCCTCTGAGCAGCAGCTTCGGCACTGGAAACACACATGACGAGGTGGTTTGCACGTTACATGTCAACGGCCTTATTCGGATACGAGGAGCCAACAATTCTATAATTCTTGATTTGATCTCCAGTTGTGATTGTTTTTAAAGGTCATGATGTCATTTTAGAAACTGCAAATAACAGGGTTTGAATATATGGTCCTCTTAAACTTTCTCACAAGAACCTTTGAAGAACACTTTGGTTGCATTATTTGAGGCTCTTGCGAAGATTGAAAACAAACTGTACAATCCCCCAGGATCATAATATCCCCTCTCCCACCCAACCCCTAACCCCAAATTTCCAGTTTTTCCTCCTGAGAGTTTGTATTCCACGAGCCTTGACTTTGTATACACAATAAACTAGAACGGCACTCGGTAGATTGCATACCTCCACCAGGCTGAACAGTTTACGTTTTGTATCCCACTGATAGGCCGGATCTGGATTCGGACCTGAACCAAAATCGAATCGGCTTGTTCTTGTCACTTTACCAACTCGTCAATCAAGTTTATTCATAACTCGTCCATACCTTTTTGAAATATCATGTTATACATCGCTTTTCGCCCGATCTCTCACTGGTGAAGAATCACTTAAAAATTAAATAATTCTCATATCCGAATCCATATTCAGATCTTCACCAAAATCAAATCTATTTGTCCTTGTCAGACATCCAACGTGTCCACCAAGTCTCATCCAGATCCGTCCACAACTTTTTGAGATATCTTGCTATGTATCGATTTTGGCCCTATCTCCCAATGGTGAAGAATCACTTTAAAAATTCTTGTAGCCGGATCCGAATCCG
This sequence comes from Myxine glutinosa, assembly GCF_964187855.1. NCBI lineage: Eukaryota > Metazoa > Chordata > Myxini > Myxiniformes > Myxinidae > Myxine > Myxine glutinosa. The sequence goes on from NW_027617018.1 coordinate 64,597, forward strand.
GATCTTCACCAAAATTGAATCATTTCTTCCTTGTCACAATCGCTACCTCTCTGACAAATTTCGTCCGAATTCGTCGACAACGTTCTGAGATATCTTGTTCACAAACAGACAATCAGACGGCCAGACAGGGGTGAAACATAACCTCCATTCACCTTCGGTGGTGCAGGTAAAAATGTCCAGTCTCGTGTTTCAGCTCCTCGTGCACAGCATCTGGTTTCAATAAATTTTCAGGATCGATTAATCCATTTCTGGCATATTCCCTATCCTCAAATGACGGCCATATTGAAATTCAAGATGGCCGATATGCAAAATTCTATAATTTTTGATACCTTTGTTTCTATCTGACATGGAAACATGAAATTTGTATTTGAAAACATATTTTTAGGGTCAATTAACCTAAATATGTTGTAACCACATCATAAACAAATGATAGCGGTGTAGAATTTCAAGATGGCTGCCGTAAAAACACGTTTCAGGAACGTGATCTCACGGTCTCGTCTGGGTCGAGGAATCCATATTTGCGTCATGTATGACTAATAGTCAGGTTCACTATGTTTTTTCGTTCAAAATTTTTGGAGATTAGCAAAACTATACATTTTTTGGAATATTCAGAGCATGAGGAATCCAAAAATTAATGTTGGCATTTGCGTAGACACCTTTGCGAAAATGACACTCAGGACAGTGATGAAGATCTGTAAAAGCATATTCCTGAACGGTATAGACCTCGTAGATCCTGTGTATAGGACTTATAGTTCAATCTGATACTAACAAGGCTGCTTTCTTGCTTTATAAACCCAAACCTATAACTTCAAAGGACTTGCAATATCATGTATTATGTAATACAGTTATATCACAAATATAAAGACAATGGTTTTCAATAACCTTTGTTTGTTGCTTTTCTATAATCCTGAGCACTATTTTGAGGCCTTTATTGGATTCCTTGACCCAGAAAACATAGGATTAGCATATTTAATTAAGTTTCTAGGTTGACTAGAAGCCGAGATGGCGCAAAATATGTATTTTATGGCGGCCATTTTGAAAATCCAAAATGGCGGCCATGCAGGTGTCTGTGCAAATGCCAACATTGATTTTCGGATTCTCCATGCTCTGAAGATTCCAAAAATGTACAGGTTTGCTAATCCCAAAATTTTGAACGAAATTATATTTGTTAACATCGTGAACCGGACTATAACGTGGATGCATATATGTTTCTACCTTAGTCACATTTTACACATCTATTTTCTCAGCCATAACAGTAGTGCCAATGCACATATTTATGAAAAAGATATCAATGGACGGCGCAAATTGCTTACACACAGATTCATATATTTAATCTAGGATTGTTGGGCTATTCCATTAAAAATGTCCAGGGATTACAGCCAAGAATATTTTTCAGACCCCCCCCCCCCCTCCCCCTGACTGATCCCATCCCCCCTCTTCCCCCACTGACCCCCTTCTCCATTTTTAATGGGAAAGCCCTTACTCATATACTGTATGCATTATCAAGGTTAGTGACTGTTCCGTCATACAACATGCATAGTACCACTTCCATATTCCATGGAAAAGCACATGTTCAAGTACCAGTCATTGTCACCCACGTCATACAGTAAAACTACCATAAGTCGCCACGTTCTCCCATACAGTAGCTCGGTGCTCCATGGACTTTCAGGTGTTGGGAATTGCATTAATGGAATGGCAGTTCCATGAAATGCTGTGGGCTGTCCTTGCACTGGGATTGGGATCAACGTTGTCAACTGCACCACAAGCGAACACGCCACTTCTGAGCTGCGGACATACAACCTGTTCCGCGTGGTCCTGGGCACAGGCAGAGTTTGCCGAATAAGTGGAGATGCTCATTAACCTGTCATATGATACACACAGGTGAAGGTTAAACAGGTTGTCGGTAAGTTCCCTTTTCCTGGTTTTGGCATGAATGAGCATGCTGAGGTTTCCATGGGAAAATGGTGCTTCTCTTTCCTTGTTGTGTCGGACACCAACGATGCACGAATCTCTTCACTGTGTTGAGCATTGGAAGCTCTGACAAGACAAGTACAATGTGCTCTTTTGTTGAGTTTACACGACTCTGGTTTTCAATGTTTGGACCGTGTCCACGAATCATTTCAACAGGTGCATTGGGGGATGGAGGATCTGCATCGCTTTCACCTGTTCAAATGATCCAGTAACTCGGACTTGTCATCAAAATGTGTTTTCCTACAACATGTGCTGCCCCGACTACTTTGATTTCATCTGTGTCCATATTGTCTACACGTGTGCATTTGATGACATCTCCAATATGTCCTTGTCAAACATTAATAACACAAGCAAATGATCTACCTTGTTGGGCGTGCGTGTGTGTGTGTGCGCGTGTGTTTGTGTGTGCGTGTGTGTTTGTGTGCGTGTGTGTGTGTGTATGTGTGCGTGCGTGTGTGTGTGTATGTGTGTACGTGTATGTGTGTACGTGTATGTGTGTATGTGTGTGTGTATGTGTATACGTGTGTTTGTGTGTGTGCGTGTGTGTTTGTGTGCGTGTGTGTGTGTGTATGTGTGCGTGCGTGTGTGTGTGTATGTGTGTACGTGTGTGTGTGTATGTGTGTGTGTGTATGTGTATACGTGTGTTTGTGTGTGTGCGTGTGTTTGTGTGTGTATGTGTGTGTGTGTATGTGTGTGTACGTGTGTGTATGTGTACGTGTGTGTATGTGTATGTGTGTACGTGTGTGTATGTGTGTGTATGTGCATGTGTGTGTATGTGTACGTGTGTGTGTATGTGTACGTGTGTGTGTACGTGTGTGTATATGTGTGTACGTGTGTGCGTGTTTGTGTGTGCGTGTGTTTGTGTGTGTATGTGTATGTGTGTGTACGTGTGTGTATGTGTACGTGTGTGTATGTGTACGTGTGTGTATGTGTACGTGTGTGTATGTGTATATGTGTACGTGTGTGTATGTGTGTGTGTGTGTATGTGTGTACGTGTGTTTGTGTGCGTGTGTTTGTGTGCGTGTGTTTGTGTACATGTGCGCACAACACTTTCACACGAAACAAAAGCATTATCACCAAGGCGGGACTTACTATATGAGCTAAGAAAGTTTGTGCTGACTATCACACGACAATTAACTTTTATGAATCAATCACAAAGTCAAAGTTGATATCAAACTGTAAATGGTCCCCGATGATCTTTCGCAGCACGTCCAGATTGCACCACGTGCTTATGACGTAAACAAAGTTTTAAGTTTACACGAACTCACGTCCTCGCAATGTCACGAAGTGTTACCTCTTTATAGACAAAGAACGTACTTTGTAAATGTAATTATACCGATTCAGTCTTGGTTTCCGACCATTTAACAGATGTATACCTGCACAGGTGAATCGAAGCCACACCCACTTCCGCTGCTTTTCAAACCGCCAGTGTCTGTTCCTCCCCTCGCTCCGTCTCCCATTGTCCTGCATTCTCTCCTCCGTGGGAATCCCGATCTGCGGGACCTGGTGCGTTGAGGACGTCGTACGATTCCGCCCTGGTGATGTGGACGCCCTTGCTCACCGCTGTGTGTCTTTCTCTCTGCGCCGGTGAAGGTGAGGATCCATTATGATTGGGAAGAGGAGGATTGGAAATGTGGGTGCGGTGAGCAACGGGCACACGGGAATGTCTCTGTCTGTAAACCATATTATCCTTGCTTACCTTGTATACACACACACACACACACACACACACACACACACACACACACACACACACACACACACACACACACACACACACCTATTGCGCACACCTATTTATACGTGCTGTCGGTGCTGTTATTCCGTACTTGTGCTACTCTGTTATAATGTGGTGTGAAGGGTTATTTCGTGAGAGCAATGTTGGGCACACGACACACCCAAAACGATATTAACCAAAGTACAAAAGTGTGGTTTATATTATTTTTGGAGAACACACCTGTAAAAAACACAGTGTGTGTAAAGTACCAATTGTAAGGAAAGTTTTGGGATCCATCATTCGTTGATATAAAATTTATCTGATCTCTGACCATCAGTTTGGATTCACAGCTGGTCACTCCACCTGGATATGATGTTGCTGTCAGTCATCCTGGGATCTCCTCTCCCTGTCACCACTGGAGTGCCACAAGACTGTTTGGGTCCTGTCCTGTTCCCCATCTTCATCAATGATCTGAATGTCTGGAAAATTCTTTTGAACTCTTTGCTGATGACTCCATCCTCTGCTGTAGCATCTCTCATCCTTCAGATAGGCAGGCAGACTCCATCCTCTGCTGTAGCATCTCTCCTTCAGATAGGCAGGCAGACTCCATCCTCCACTGGAGCATCTCTCATCCTTCAGATAGGCAGGCAGACTCCATTCTCCGCTGCAGCATCTCTCATGCATCAGATAGGCAGGCAGACTCCATTCTCTGCTTAGCATCTCGCATCCTTCAGATAGGCAGGCAGACTCCATCCTCTGCTTAGCATCTCTCATCCTTCAGATAGGCAGGCAGACTCCATCCTCTGCTGTACCGTCTCTCATCTTTCAGATAGGCAGGCAGATTCCATCCTCCACTGGAGCATCTCTCATCCTTCAGATAGGCAGGCAGATTCCATCCTATGCTTAGCATCTCTCATTCTTTAGATAGGCAGGCAGACTCCATTCTCTGCTGTAGCATCTCTCATTCTTCAGATAGGCAGGCAGACTCCATTCTCTGCTGTAGCGTCTCTCATCCTTCAGATAGGCAGGCAGACTCCATCCTCCACTGCAGCATTTCTCATCCTTCAGATAGGCAGGCAGACTCCATTCTCCACTGGAGCATCTCTCATCCTTCAGATAGGCAGGCAGATTCCATCCTATGCTTAGCATCTCTCATTCTTCAGATAGGCAGGCAGACTCCATTCTCTGCTGTAGCGTCTCTCATCTTTCAGATAGGCAGGCAGACTCCATTCTCCGCTGGAGCATCTCTCATGCATCAGATAGGCAGGCAGACTCCATCCTCTGCTTAGCATCTCTCATCCTTCAGATAGGCAGGCAGACTCCATTCTCCGCTGGAGCATCTCTCATGCATCAGATAGGCAGACAGACTCAATTCTCCACTGCAGCATCTCTCATCCTTCAGATAGGCAGGCAGACTCCATTCTCTGCTGTAGTCTCTCATCCTTCAGATAGGCAGGCAGACTCCATTCTCCACTGGAGCATCTCTCATGCATCAGATAGGCAGGCAGACTCCATCCTCTGCTTAGCATCTCTCATCCTTCAGATAGGCAGGCAGACTCCATTCTCCGCTGGAGCATCTCTCATGCATCAGATAGGCAGACAGACTCAATTCTCCACTGCAGCATCTCTCATGCATCAGATAGGCAGGCAGACTCCATCCTCTGCTTAGCATCTCTCATCCTTCAGATAGGCAGGCAGACTCCATTCTCTGCTGCAGCATCTCTCATCCTTCAGATAGGCAGGCAGACTCCATCCTCTGCTTAGCATCTCTCATCCTTCAGATAGGCAGGCAGACTCCATTCTCCGCTGGAGCATCTCTCATGCATCAGATAGGCAGACAGACTCAATTCTCCACTGCAGCATCTCTCATGCATCAGATAGGCAGGCAGACTCCATCCTCTGCTTAGCATCTCTCATCCTTCAGATAGGCAGGCAGAATCCATTCTCCGCTGGAGCATCTCTCATGCATCAGATAGGCAGACAGACTCAATTCTCCACTGCAGCATCTCTCATGCATCAGATAGGCAGGCAGACTCCATCCTCTGCTTAGCATCTCTCATCCTTCAGATAGGCAGGCAGACTCCATTCTCCGCTGGAGCATCTCTCATGCATCAGATAGGCAGGCAGACTCCATCCTCTGCTTAGCATCTCTCATCCTTCAGATAGGCAGGCAGACTCTATTCTCCGCTGGAGCATCTCTCATGCATCAGATAGGCAGGCAGACTCCATCCTCTGCTTAGCATCTCTCATCCTTCAGATAGGCAGGTAGACTCCATTCTCCGCTGGAGCATCTCTCATGCATCAGATAGGCAGACAGACTCAATTCTCCACTGCAGCATCTCTCATGCATCAGATAGGCAGGCAGACTCCATCCTCTGCTTAGCATCTCTCATCCTTCAGATAGGCAGGCAGACTCCATTCTCTGCTATGGCGTCTCTCATCTTTCAGATAGGCAGCAGCAACCTCTACCCTCTGCAGTCCTTGATAGAATAAGGATCGGGTTCAACACTTGGAACGTGTTTTTCAACGCTGGCAAAGCTTGCACTTCACATTTCATTGTCACCGCAAAATGACCGTCTGGCGAACCCACCCATCGCCTTCCTTGACAAACTGTGTGAGTCGGTGCCGTCCGTAAAACTTTCAGACATCACCATTAGACATTATCCACCTATTCTCTTGGCCAAACCACATGTCAGAGTTTGCCTCCAAAGCCAGCCGACGACGAGACATCCTTGGCAAGTCCAAACTTCACACAAAGTAATGGGCCTTCATCCTCAGCCCAATGGGGGTACTGCTCTCTGTTTAGGCTGGCATCCCTGCTACACATCTTGATGCCGCCGTCAGTGTAGACTGTAGATCAATACCTTGAAATCAATGAAGCGGAGTCTCCTGCTCTCGCAGATGTCTTTCTTCGACCTCCCGTTTCTGGTCTTGCATCCTCTGTCCTTTCTGTGGTCTGTATCCCCACCCCGATCTCTCCTCCATCTTTCCCCAGGACATACATTTTGCTAGTAACTCACTCGCTCACCAAAATCCAGGCTCGCTGCTCACCTCCACTCACTTTTCCTCTTTTCTCTCACCTGTGGAGCTAATATCCTCGGGCTGTTCATCTCGAGTCATCCCCCATTTATATTCCTGATTAATTATTTTTTTTCTACCCTCATTAGCCCATCGCTCCTGTTCCAGATTTTTTTTCCCTTCGACCTCCACCCTCTTTTTCCATTATTGTTATTGTTTATTTTAACAGCGTCTAAGGTCTGTTGCGCACAAATCACACACCGACACACGCGGGAGACAACACAGGACTTGACTTTGGACAAACGATGCTACTGAGCTTGGGGGATGTGACGTCACTTCCTCGACCACTCTGGGCAGCAGTGATGCCATCTTTCAGGATGCTGCTTCTCTCTCCGCATTCAACGGGGCAATTAATGAGGAATTTTGTCTTCCACAATTTCCTCCGCCTCACTTAATGGGGTTTGTCCATGCTCGATCCTCGAAATCCTGTAAACTCTGAGCATCAAGCAAGGAAGCAGCATGTACCATGTTTGAAGACTTTGGCATGAACCAGTTGGGGTCGTAATCAAACCGCTCACTTCCCGGACTGGAAGCGGATGCTCCAACCAAAATGGGACCGAGTCTGGTTCACACTTTGCTCTTTCTACTGCTCTCGCTGTTCTGCATTCTGTCTCTCCCACAATCCTCGACTTTGTTATAAAAACAATTAAAAGTGTGAGACGTGTATGTATCGGTGGGTCTGCAGCTGCACATAGACCAACCTTGACACTAGATGCGCAAAATGACCCCGATCACAGTTTGACAAAGTCGTTCAATGTAACCATAGCACTGTTACACCTGATTTAAGCACGTGTTACTTTTGTATGTCAAAGTTGTCTGGGCCCGTTCCTGTACGCCCGCATTAATCGTGGTATGAGCGACTATGTTACAAAGCATACGGGTTTGACGAGCACACACAACCAACCACCCCAGGGTGTGGTTCGAAAAAAATTGTCTACTTTGACCACAAGTCAAATTTGTGCCTTGAAAGTCCAAGGTAGACGATCTACTGCAATCTATATCGAGCAATCGATGGCGCTCTCTCTATAAAGCATGACACTGCTAAATTATAAATAAATAAAAATCTGTTTTTAACCCAAATGCATTTTTAACCTACAAAATGTCAAAATGTCTGAGACCAAATTTTTTACTTTGCAAACCATTTCCTTCAGGGATTGTCTTGATTCCCCTGAGCCACATCCATTCAGACACGTTCGGTGTCTTGTCGAGTGACATATCTGAACTGCCCAAACAAACACGACGAGCTATTGCAGCGGTGGGTGTATCAATGAGTGAGTGAGGGAGTGTGCACTGGTTCTCAGATCTACTGTAATCTCCGTACTCCCGTGAAGCTCTGCATTATGAAACGCTCTGCCTTGTTACTGGTGTTGTCTTGATTGTGCATTTTGTTTTTGTTTTTTCGATTGTGCATGTACAAGCTTGTTTGATCGGCCGAGGCTGTTTATTCCTGATACGTGAACTCCTCTGCAACCCATGCCTACAGAGAAAGGGGTTTTGGAACACCGGCCGCATTTTCCATCCAATCATAACATATCCATGGGAAGGTGCCACTTCCATCCAATCATAACATATCCATGGGAAGGTGCCACTTCCATCCAATCATAACATATCCATGGGAAGGTGCCACTTCCATCCAATCGTAACATATCCATGGGAAGGTGCCACTTCCATCCAATCATAACATATCCATGGGAAGGTGCCACTTCCATCCAATCATAACATATCCATGGGAAGGTGCCACTTCCATCCAATCGTAACATATCCATGGGAAGGTGCCACTTCCATCCAATCATAACATATCCATGGGAAGGTGCCACTTCCATCCAATCATAACATATCCATGGGAAGGTGCCACTTCCATCCAATCATAACATATCCATGGGAAGGTGCCACTTCCATCCAATCATAACATATCCATGGGAAGGTGCCACTTCCATCCAATCGTAACATATCCATGGGAAGGTGCCACTTCCATCCAATCATAACATATCCATGGGAAGGTGCCACTTCCATCCAATCATAACATATCCATGGGAAGGTGCCACTTCCATCCAATCATAACATATCCATGGGAAGGTGCCACTTCCATCCAATCGTAACATATCCATGGGAAGGTGCCACTTCCATCCAATCATAACATATCCATGGGAAGGTGCCACTTCCATCCAATCATAACATATCCATGGGAAGGTGCCACTTCCATCCAATCATAACATATCCATGGGAAGGTGCCACTTCCATCCAATCATAACATATCCATGGGAAGGTGCCACTTCCATCCAATCATAACATATCCATGGGAAGGTGCCACTTCCATCCAATCATAACATATCCATGGGAAGGTGCCACTTCCATCCAATCATAGCATATCCATGGCAAGGTGCCACTTCCATCCAATCATAACATATCCATGGGAAGGTGCCACTTCCATCCAATCATAACATATCCATGGGAAGGTGCCACTTCCATCCAATCATAGCATATCCATGGCAAGGTGCCACTTCCATCCAATCATAACATATCCATGGGAAGGTGCCACTTCCATCCAATCGTAACATATCCATGGGCAGGTGCCACTTCCATCCAATCATAACATATCCATGGGAAGGTGCCACTTCCATCCAATCATAACATATCCATGGGAAGGTGCCACTTCCATCCAATCATAACATATCCATGGGCAGGTGCCACTTCCATCCAATCATAACATATCCATGGGAAGGTGCCACTTCCATCCAATCATAACATATCCATGGGAAGGTGCCACTTCCATCCAATCATAACATATCCATGGGAAGGTGCCACTTCCATCCAATCATAACATATCCATGGGAAGGTGCCACTTCCATCCAATCATAGCATATCCATGGCAAGGTGCCACTTCCATCCAATCATAACATATCCATGGGAAGGTGCCACTTCCATCCAATCATAACATATCCATGGGAAGGTGCCACTTCCATCCAATCATAACATATCCATGGGAAGGTGCCACTTCCATCCAATCATAACATATCCAAGGGAAGGTGCCACTTCCATCCAATCATAACATATCCATGGGAAGGTGCCACTTCCATCCAATCATAACATATCCAAGGGAAGGTGCCACTTCCATCCAATCATAACATATCCATGGGAAGGTGCCACTTCCATCCAATCATAACATATCCATGGGAAGGTGCCACTTCCATCCAATCATAACATATCCAAGGGAAGGTGCCACTTCCATCCAATCATAACATATCCATGGGAAGGTGCCACTTCCATCCAATCATAACATATCCATGGGAAGGTGCCACTTCCATCCAATCATAACATATCCAAGGGAAGGTGCCACTTCCATCCAATCATAACATATCCAAGGGAAGGTGCCACTTCCATCCAATCATAACATATCCATGGGAAGGTGCCACTTCCATCCAATCATAACATATCCATGGGAAGGTGCCACTTCCATCCAATCATAACATATCCATGGGAAGGTGCCACTTCCATCCAATCATAACATATCCATGGGAAGGTGCCACTTCCATCCAATCGTAACATATCCATGGGAAGGTGCCACTTCCATCCAATCATAACATATCCATGGGAAGGTGCCACTTCCATCCAATCGTAACATATCCATGGGAAGGTGCCACTTCCATCCAATCGTAACATATCCATGGGCAGGTGCCCCGATGTTGAAAGTTTTGCGTCGCTCGCTCGAGCGGTTGCGGAGAAAACGAACTTAAAAGCGAATAAAGGTGGAAAGGTTTAGGCCTTCGCCGACGTTCCACAACATGGACGAGGATGGTTGTGGACACCTTCTACTAGCATTAAAATACTGTACCTGGAAAGTCGTTTATTATTGGTAACAAATTTTATAATTTCGAGCTCGTGTCTAAACCATGTATCAACAACAACGGCACTCAGTAGAGAGCATACCTCCGCCAGGTGAACAGTTTACGTTTTGTATCCCAGAGTAGATAAGAAAATCACAATACAGAATCACATTTAATCAAAATCATCCGTCCACAACTTTTTGAGATATCCTGCTTTGTATCGTTTTTGGCCCCATCTCCCAAAGGTGAAGAATCGCTTAAAAGATTCTACTAGCCGGATCCGGATCTTCACCAAAATGTAATCGATTCTTCCTTGTCACACACACTGACACACAATCTGGCCACCAAGTTTCGTCCAACTCCATCCATAACTTTTTCAGATATCCTGCTATGTATCGTTTTTGGCCCTATCGCCCAATGGTGAAGAATCTCTTAAGAATTCCAGTTGCCGGATCCGGATCTTCCCCAAAATCTATTAATTTCGTCCTTGTCACATACGCTACATCTCTGCCAAGTTTCGTCCAAATCCGTCCATAACTTTTGAGATATCCTGCTATGTATCGTTTTGGCCCTATCTGCCAATGGTGAAGAATCACTTAAAAGATTCTACTAGCCGGATCCGGATCTTCACCAAAATGTAATCGATTCTTCCTTGTCACACACACTGACACACAATCTGGCCACCAAATTTCGTCCAACTCCATCCATAACTTTTTGAGATATCCTGCTATGTATCGTTTTTGGCCCTATCTCCCAATGGTGAAGAATCTCTTAAGAATTCTAGTAGCCGGATCCGGATCTTCCCCAAAATCTAATAATTTCGTCCTTGTCACATACGCAACATTTCTGCCAAATTTCGTCCAAATCCGTCCATAACTTTTTGAGATATCCTGCTATGTATCGTTTTTGGCCCTATCGCCCAATGGTGAAGAATCTCTTAAGAATTCTAGTAGCCGAATCCGGATCTTCACCAAAATCTAATCATTTTGTCCTTGTCACATACTCTTGTCACATTGCCTGGTGTTGGCTTAGCGGTTCGGGTGCCGGCTTGGGATCCTAGGATCCTGGATTGAATCCCGCTCGATCGCTGAATTAACGCCAGGGTGGTTGACTCAGCTCGTCATCCTTCCGAGGTCGTCAAATTGAGTACCAGTTCACTGGTAATTCCCTGTGTGTCACAAGAGGAGACTAACAGGGTTGGCGGCAGGAAGGGCATCTGGCCATAAAACATTGCTTCAAAAAGGGGACCACGGTGCCCGAAAAAGGCCAACCCCTGCTCTGCGGGGAAAAATGACCTCTAAAGGTGGTTATTCTTTCTTTCTACATACATTACATCTCTGCCAAATTTAGTCTGAATCCATCCACAACTTTTTGAGATATTTTCTTCACAAACGGACAGACAGACAGACAGACAGACAGGGGTGAAAACATAACCTCCATGCACCTTTGGTGGCGTAGGTAATGAGCTGGTGGCTTGTTCCTCTGGTGAAGGTGTTCCACAGTTCAGGATATTTTCCTTGTTTGTCTTTTTCTTGCGAGAGGATAATTGTTTTTCGGTGTTCACTGTCATTTTGTGAAAAGTCCAAATCGACAGTCTGAAGTTATAGAAGGCAGACCCAGTGTAAAATGTGATTGTTATTTGCATCATCTCGGAAATATTTTTCAGAGAAAGTTTAGCTTCCCTCTCGACTCCTTCCACCCGTACCAGGAGTTATGAAAAGGTCAATTCTGAAATTCATGAAGGTCATTCTGAGGTCGGCCGATATGTAGGCTGAAGACTGTTTTCTTTGTTCCAGAGATTATTCTGTTGTTGAGTTGCTCTTGCAGGTATGCTTTGGCTTTTGCCATTTCACACATACGCGTTGCTGTTTCTCCTTGACGAGGCGTTCTAAGTCAATGACGTTGTGTGCATGGGCAGGAAAGGTGTACGAGCGTTAGTTTACCAGGAAACTTGGACACAGGAGGAGACCATCATGCTTCTGCTTTATCCACACCCCATTCATGTAACCTGTTTATTATTTATCGATGGACAACTGGAGGGAGGGAGGAGAGAACGAGAAGGTAAAGGTAAAGGTAAAGGTAGAGGTGAAGAAGTGAGGCAGGCACAAACATGTCACTAGGGCTTCTTTTGTTGTTACCCCACGCACTCAAAGCGTAAAGCGGGGTTAAGCAATTGGTTCACGTCCGTCTGTCTTATCGGCTTATGATTGAGGAACAACTTATTTAAATTGAATGTTATATTTTGAACACAAATAGGAACATGAATAATAAGACAAGTTTTCCGTTTAACAGTACTTTGGCTCTGAATGTGTCCCGATCGCACATGCAGATAGGAGTGAGATCATATTCTTGCCTGACAGTCGAACAAAATAAAAAATCAGTCCAAACAGAAAACATTGTTTTTTGGATGTTATAAAGAACACAAACAACAGGCATGAATAACTAATGTAACATGCTACATAGAGTGGTGAAATAGACACTGGGTAAAAGCCAGAATTAATTAATCTATACAACTTCAAACCTCTTTAAACCTCTATTTAAATTTAATATATACTTTGAGCCTGGAGAACACAAATTGCATTCATAAATACTTCCAATAACCACGCCATATATTGTTACGGACGCGGTGTTTGGGGTTCACCACCACACGAAGGGGATTTCCCGGACTCCTCCCGACCACCGGCCCTGCAGGATAAGTCCCATGCTGCGGATAAGTCCATGGCTTGTCAGGTTGTCAAGCAACTATGGACACCGAATGATACCTTCAAACCTGGCAGGGTCCTTGCTCTTACAAGCGCATCAACTTTCCGGTGGTTTGGCAATGCCAATTGAGGTGCATACCCTCAGTGCGCACCAATCAATTTATTAGGTACGGCTGAGCAGAACTGCGAGTCCACACTTGGCTATTTGTATGAGTGATCGGTGAGGGGTGGGGGGGCGGGGGGGGGGAACGTCCTGGCTATTTATTTGCACACACTAAATTGAGCCAGCAGATGGAATTAGCTGAAACGGGCAGGATGGAAAACAATTTGCCAAATCAAATGAGGCACGCATTTTACAAGCACATTAGAAATCGTGAAACGTGTATGTACAGGCACATCGACCAATCGAGAAAGGCACAAAAGAGCAGATTCTAACCCTTAGCATGAATTTCTTCTTCTACAGTCACAGGGTGAAGGATGAAGTAATATTGATCACATTTGCATTTGATAAGACCCACTCGTAGACATCAAACCACTAAACGCGTATACAATCACCCAGGCCTCAGAACCAATCTAGTCGTTATACCCCCTCATGGGCAGCTATGTCCTTCTACTAGCCGGATCCGGATCCTTCCAAAGATACAGTGACCAAAACTGCACAGAATATTCTAGATGAGGCCTCATTCAATTCCTGTAGTGTTAGCCCTACCTCTTTTTATTTATCATTTATCCCCATACAATTACAGTCTAAAACCCTGTTTGCTTTACCTATAGCTCCTAGACATTGTACTGTCTGTTTAGCTCCCATATCTATTACCACCCCCAGATCGTTCTCCCATGTGACACGCTCCCAGATTGCCTCTTGCATCATATTATCTCTATTTTCATTATTCTTACCCATCCCCAGCATCTTACATTTATTGTATTACAAGCTGAAAGCACCGGGCATTGCCCGGGTTCTTTTTGAATGAATTTGCTACGATAATTCAGCTTTTACTTGCGGCCGTAGACGATTGACTACCATAATTCAGCTCAGCTTTTAATTGTGAAATGGGCCCAGCTCGGCCGAGGTGGGCCTCGACCGGCCTCGCCACCTAGCCTATAACTTTCCGGGGGCCCGTCCCAACATTTTTGGTTCTTTTTGAATGAATTAACTACTATAATTCAGCTTTTACTCGTGGCCGTAGAAGATTGACTGCTATAATTCAGCTCAGCTTTTAATTGCGAAATGGGCCCAGCCTGGCCGAGGTGAGTGGGCCTCGACCGGCCTCGCCACCTAGACTAAAACCTTCCCGGGGACTGTCCCGACATTTTTTATATTGGAGGTATCTTCCTATCTTTCACCGTTCAAGAGATTAGCTTGCGCAGACAAACAAACAAACAAAAACTTTCTTTTATATACAGTCATGTGAAAAAGTAAGTACACCACATGTAAAGTTTTGACTTTTTCAACATATTTCAACATACAGCTATTTGATCTTCAATTCAACAATATTGACAGGTAAAGGTGATATAAATATCATGAAACATTTACATTTTGTAGTCCATTGTATAATTTAAATAAACATAAATGCAAATTTCGCATGTGGAAAAAGTAAGTACACCCCTACATTTATCACTACTTCAAATACCTAAAATTAGAATCAGGTGCACCAGCTCAGGTGCAAATGATTAGAACATCGTTAGAGAGGATTTTGGAGGAACCTGTCTTATTTAAACCTCAGACATTTAGTTTGGTTTGCTCTTTGTTGTTGAAGTGTGCGGCGTCACCATACCTAGATCAAAAGAGCTCTCTGAGGCCTACAGAAAGAAGGTTATAGATGCCTACGAGTCTGGGAAGGGATTTAAAAACATCTCCAAACAATTTGAAATCAATCGTTCGACTGTCCGGAAGATCATCTAGAAGTGGAGAAGATTCGCAACAACTGCCAACTTGTTCATTCCTAACCCTTAAAATGCATGTTGTTGTTGTTGTGGAAGGATGACAGACTGAGTCAACCCCCCTGGCGTTAATTCAGCGATCGACCGGGATTCGAACCCAGGATCCTCGGATCCCAAGCCGGCACCCTAACCACTAAGCCAACACCAGGCTATATTTATTGTACTTTATTATTGGATAATTAATTATGGATACATTTCCTGCAAGCAACCCCACACCTTCTGTCCAAAGACGCGGCATGACGTCACAAACTGAGAGGAATCTGCACGGTTGCTGTATTTGTAACGGACAATTCCATGTAAGAATACGTTTTCAGTAACCAAACTGTCGAACTTGCTCGTTTTCTCAAGTCCTGCTGGACTTCAATTCTTCATCAAACCCTAATCTATTTCAGTCGTACGTCATATAAAAAAAAAAATCTAAATATGTAAACGAATCGATGCAACGACTGAGAATCTTAAATCCTTTGAAAAAGCGAAATCTCTTTGATACAATGGACAGTAGAGCCTGAACTCGTGATGTGCAAATTGTGCATCGTATAACGTGCCGTTGAACGGCTTGCGTGCCAGATATACATGTGCTCGAGAAATGCTGTGGGTTAATGTTATCATTTGTTAAAGCGGATGTTCTGGGAACGTCTTATTCCATGCTGATCATGATCAATTGTACTAAAGATAATTTATGTGCTGTATGTGCAAAAGATAAGTGTAAAAGTGCTGCCCCCCTAACCCCTGTCCCCCCACCTTTCAGAGGATGAGCTGTTGATAGTGAAAGGTGGTTCTGCAATCGTTGGAGGAATGATTCAGCTCGATTGTTGGAGCAAAGTGGCCCAGGATACAATGAGTGTGCTGGTGTGGAAGAAGGAACCGAGCCAATCTCTCTTTTTCAAAAACCAGACGGGTGAGCGTAAGAAATCTGTGGAATGAATGCATTATATTCAGCAGGAAAGGTAGAGTAATATGACAAACTTTTTAACAATTGGATTTCTACAGGGCAGCACCTCCACCCTATGCAGGCAGAGTGTAGGCCTCATGGTAATGTGGAGTTAAAATGTTTCTCTTTTCCACTGTAATGGGCAAACAAAGCCTTGTGTCGGTTTGCAAAGCGAGTCGTAGGCCTGAAGCCTACCGTATAACTTCTGACTCAATGGGTCAGTGTACTACATGATACCAACCCCTACCTTCAGAGCACCAGGATGATATTTTGCACTCGTATCATATTCTGTTGGGAAGGCAAAGTAGACGAGATAACATAGACATGTATGCTACCTCTGAATTATTGTGTAAGCTCGAGGAGAGAAATAAGCAAAGAAAGTCCAGGAGTGAATAAAATGAGGGAATGTAGGATCAGCAAAAACAAATACACTACCAGTCAAAAGTTTTAGAACACCTCAATTTTTCCAGTTTTAATTGAAATTTACGCAGTTTAATGTCTCAATTTACTCTGAAATTAAGCATAGAACAAATAAACAATTGGAGATAAAAAAGAAATCATAGAATCATTTTGTTTAACAAAATTTAATTTAAATTTTTGACTCAGCAAAGTAGCCCCTTTTACAGATATAACCGCCGAACACACTCGTGGCATTCTTTCTACAATGGAAATCAAATATTGTTCGGGAAGTTCTTCCCAACACTGTTGCAGAAGTTCCCACAAATGTGTTGCACTTGTAGGTTGCTTTGCTTTCTCCCTTCTGTCCAGTTCATTCCAAACCAGCTCGATGGGGTTTAAGTCTGGAGACTGTGCTGGCCATTCCATGATTTGAAGCCTACCGTCTTGTTCTTTTCCTCAAAGGTAGTTTTGACATAGCCTGGAGGTGTGTTTAGGGTCATTATCTTGCTGTAGGATGAACCCCTGACCAACTAGGCGTATACCAGAGGGTATTGCATGGCGCTGCAAAATGCTGTGGTAGCCCTTTTTGGTTCAGGGTGCCAGTCACTCTGTGCAAGTCGCCTACTCTGGATCCAGCAAAAGAGCTCCAGACCATCACGCTTCCTCCTCCATGTTTGACAGTTGGTGTCGCACACTGAGGAACCATCCTTTTGCCTACTCGACGGCGTACAAAAACCCTGCGTGATGAACCAAATATTTCAAATTTTGATTCATCGGTCCATAATACCTTCTTCCAGTCTTCACTAGTCCACTGGTGGTGCTTTATGGCCCAGGCAAGCCTCTTTTTCTTATTTTGCCATCTTAGCAATGCTTTCTTACTGCCACTCGACCTGTCAAACCTGCAGCTCGAAGTTTTCTCTTCACAGTTGAACCTGAGACTTGCTTACTTCGACCAGTGTTAAGCTGTGCTTGAGGCTGTTGTCCTGTGAGCCACCTATCACACAAGCTGTTGACTCACAGAAACTTGTTTTCTGATTCTGTTGTGGAGTTGGGTCTGCCAGACCTCTTCCTGTCAGAGTTTCCTCCAGTTTCCAATATACTACTTCCTGCTGTGTAATATTGTCCAAATAATGCTTCAGAGGGTGTAATAACATTCTGTTCCAATACTGCTTTTAAACAGACAGGGGGTTTGTAATGAAGTGATCAGCAGAGGTTGGGACACCTGTAGGAATTGTTTGCATCAACTTTCAAGGCTTCATTTACTTACATTGCTGCAGAACAGCTGTAAGTTGTTAACCCATTACTTGTTCCCTGAAGAAGGCCGTTTTTTACATTATAACTGTGCAATTTACATTATTTTCCCGTTTTTGCTAACCTAAACTTTTTTTCTTTTTTTTTTTTTACCTCGAGCAGTTTGCTGCTTACCTTTGTACCATTTCAGGTTATTCACTGGCCATTAAACTGCATAAATTTCAATAAAAACTAGAAAAATTGAGGTGTTCCAAAACGTTTGACTGGTAGTGTATGTGATGATTATTTTATGCTATTAACGTCCTGTTTAATCCCTCAGCGATGACAGATCCACGATTTAAATTGGTGTCATGGCAGCCACATCGATCCATCATTTCAATTCAAAGGCTGAAAGCGGAGGATCATGGGATTTACACGTGCACAGATTATGGGAGAAAACTTCCTCTCGCCCGTTCTGCAAGTGTCAATGTTTGGGGTATGGATGCCTTCACACACACAGACACCCACACACACACACACACACACACCCACACAGAGACACACACACACAGAGACACACACACACAGAGACACATGCACACACACACACACAGACACACACACACAGACAGACACACACACACACACACACACAGAGAGACACACACACACAGAGACACACACACACACACAGACACACACACACACACAGAGACACACACACACACAGACACACACACACACAGACACATACACACACACACACAGACACACACACAGACACATACACACAGACACACACACACACAGACACACACACACACACAGAGACACACACACACACAGAGAGACACACACACACAGAGAGACACACACACACAGAGACACACACACACAGAGACACACACACAGAGAGACACACACACACAGAGACACACACACACAGAGACACACACACACAGAGACACACACACACAGAGACACACACACAGAGAGACACACACACACACAGACACACACACACACAGACACACACACACACAGACACACACACACACACACAGACACACACATACACAGAGAGACACACACACACACACAGACACACACACACACAGACACACACACAGAGAGACACACACACAGAGAGACACACACACAGAGAGACACACACACAGAGAGACACACACACAGAGAGACACACACACAGAGAGACACACACACAGAGAGACACACACACAGAGAGACACACACACAGAGAGACACACACACAGAGAGACACACACACAGAGAGACACACACACAGAGAGACACACACACAGAGAGACACACACACAGAGAGACACACACACAGAGAGACACACACACAGAGAGACACACACACAGAGAGACACACACACAGAGAGACACACACACAGAGAGACACACACACAGAGAGACACACACACAGAGAGACACACACACAGAGAGACACACACACAGAGAGACACACACACAGAGAGACACACACACAGAGAGACACACACACAGAGAGACACACACACAGAGAGACACACACACAGAGAGACACACACACAGAGAGACACACACACAGAGAGACACACACACAGAGAGACACACACACAGAGAGACACACACACAGAGAGACACACACACAGAGAGACACACACACAGAGAGACACACACACAGAGAGACACACACACAGAGAGACACACACACAGAGAGACACACACACAGAGAGACACACACACAGAGACACACACACAGAGAGACACACACACAGAGAGACACACACACAGAGAGACACACACACAGAGAGACACACACACACACACACAGCCACACACACACACAGCCACACACACACACACACACACAGACACACAGAGACACACAGACAGACACACACTTGGAGACCTGGGAGGGCTCCGTTCCACCTTCTGAAACCTGCATATGGAGATACCAATCAATGACAGATTCCATCCTCTGCTTAGTATATCACTGGCTACTTCATGCGTGCACTTCATTTACAGTTCATATATGGCAACATGCTGTAATTGAAAATTCGTTCAGATCCATGATATTGTTATACTTCTGGTCTAGGGGATAAAATGGGGGATATATTATATTTTCATAGTAAGAGTGTTGTAATTCCTACAAACGATGAAATGTTTCGAGCATGTGTTTAGAAAGACTTGGTCCCCCACCACCACCACCCATGTCTGTATCTATACCCTGTCTCCCCACCGCCTCCGACATTATTGAGCCTTCCCGTCGTTTATCTGTCCTTGTATGGAATTTTTTTTAGCTAAAAGCCAATTGGCGTGGCCAGCGATCGTGAGCCCATCGGACGGGCTGGTAAACGAGCCCATAAATTGGCATCTGTCCATTGTGTGGAATTTTCCTCCCCTGCCAGCCAATGGACGCACTCCATAAATGATCACCTGCCCGGCTGCGCCAGCCAATGGACGTGCACCACGGACAGTTTGGTTCACTCGACCCTAATCGGATTGATCAAGCGATTGTCGATCGTCGAGGTACTCGCTCATCTCAAGGACCGGAAATCTGCACGGTAATGCGGTTCTGGACACAGGACCTGGCTGGAGGCCTCAGACGGGGGACTGTAGTGGTCATTTTGACACGACCGTCAAATTCAAACTGCCAACCGGGATGGTCTGACGGCTGCAACAATACTTACTATATACGTTGTGTTCCTTCTCAGTTGTACTTTCACAAGTACGTCGAATCAATCTGTCAGTTTTCTATTCCAAATGATATTTTCAGATCCATGATATTGTGCGCTGGTGAGGCTATGTTTTCACCCCTGTCTGTTTTTGTCTGTGAGCAGGATATCTCAAAGTGATGGAAGTATCTAAATTTGGACTAAATTTGATGACAGGTTGGGTGTGTGACAAGGATGGATTGATTAAATTTTGGTGAAGATCTGGATCCAGATCCAAGGATTTTTAAAAAGTGATTATTCACCATTGAGAGATGGTTTTGATGGATTGAGAGAACAACAAGCATCTTAAGGCCATTTTCCCTGCTAGAGCAGGGGTTAGCCTTGCGGTCCCCATGACGAGCTTCTCCATTTTGCCCTATTTTCTGCATCTCCCCTTGTTAACCCCCTTGCCCGCATTTCTTCTTCCACCATCTTTAGCCAAGTCTTTCTCGGTCTTCCCCGTCCTCTACTTCCTTCTACATTCATTTCCATCACTCTTCTCAACCAGTCACTTTCATCCTTCCTCAACACATGACCAAACCATCTCCACCTGTTTCTCTTCTCAGCATCAATCACAGGCTCTATTCCCATAATCTTTCGCAATTCATCATTTGTCTTCCTCTCTCTCAACGATACTCCGCACATCCACCGAACCATTCGCATTTCCACCCTTTCCAGCCTTCGTTGCTGCTCTACGTTCATTACCCATGTCTCGCTCCCATAAATCATGACACTTCTCACACATGCAGCATACACCTTTCCCTTCAGCTTCAACGACACTCCCCTCCTCGTCAGCACGCCACTCAGTTCCCGAAACTTCTTCCATGCACATCTCACTCTAGCAACCGTTGCCGAGTCTGATCCACCTTCTCCATTCAGCATGTCTCCGAGGTAGCAAAATGTTTTCACACCTTCCAGCTTCACGCCGTCTCCAAGATCCAACTCAACATTTCCTCCATCTGCAGCTCCCTCTGTGCACACCTTACATTTGAATGTAGCTGCCACACTGGTTAATGACCCTCTCAAACCACTACATTTTTGATGAACCCACTCAGCGCACATTGTACATTGAATGGAGTTCACTCCGACACCCTTCCTGCACACAGCACAGGGCCACTTCCCAGTTCTTTCCACCTCACCACATGCTTTACCACTTGCCATCACCTTCGTCTTTCCGATATTCACCTTCACTTTCAATAATTTGTAA
Organism: Myxine glutinosa; assembly: GCF_964187855.1. Classification (NCBI taxonomy): domain Eukaryota; kingdom Metazoa; phylum Chordata; class Myxini; order Myxiniformes; family Myxinidae; genus Myxine; species Myxine glutinosa. Next base: position 86,320 of record NW_027617018.1, read on the forward strand.
TAAATGTTTTAAAATGTAATAGTTTTATTGTATTCTCAATAGATTTTGGGGGCAGAATGGTGCTGATATGTCCCGTATGAATGTGGTGCGTTCATACATAGAGTTAATTTACGTTGAAAAAATTTTTTTAAATTCTTTTTGGCTGAGTCTTGTACTGTGTTTCTGATACAGTATGCTTTGAGTACTAACGTGCAGGTCCTTGAGGGATGATGAGTGAGCACCACTTCCTGCTTTATTTATGAATGCACGTAATAATTGCTTGGCATTGATATAATGCTATTCCAAAATGGCAAGCTCTATTGCTCTGTCATTTCTTCAAAACCCTAGTCTTTGAATCGCTGAACACATGGTTACCATTTGCAATTAAATTGACAAAATGCGGTTCATTCCTGTATGCCTCGTATAAATGTGAGGCTGGCTCTTGTTTAAAGATCAAAGAGAAAACTCTTACCTTGTTCTTTGCCCTACCCTTTTTTTTTCATCAACCTTTCCTACGTTCATCATGTGCTCCAAACTCTTTCATCCTCTAACACATGCAAAGTACCACCAAGCCAACCAGTTGTGAGTGGCCCTGATAAGCCAATAGAGGAAAACGAACTGATGGAACTTGTGTGCACTAGCCAACAAGGCCGTCCAGCCGCAACAATATATTGGAAGAAAGACGAGCGGAAGCTCCCTAGTAAGTTATTCCTTTCCCTGGTAGTTTATCTTGGATCTTGTTGGTATCCGATGGTTGCCATAACGTCTCGTTTCCTTATTTTGGTTTCCACTCCCTTGCTCCATCTCCAGATGACACGACGCATGTGGATGTGAATGGCACGATCAGCAGCAGTATCAGAATCCTGGTCAATCGTCGTGATGATGGACGTCAGGCAACATGTGTTGTGAATCACATCACCGGTGTGCTGTGGACAAACTGGACTTTGCTAGTTGAGTGTAAGTGTGATGTCTGACACCATGACTCATTCGATGCAATACAGCTTGAACCGTTCAGTGTTATAAATATAGAACCTTTCATCTTTTGACTCCAATCTCTAGATCCTCCAGAGGTGGAGATCTCGAAGACGTATGGGAGCTCGTCTGAGGGAGAGGAGCAGAAGTATGAATGCAGAGCAAAGGGAAGGCCAAGGTCGGAGGGGAATTTATGAGCACACTAGCAGAGTTTGTGTGGGTTTGGGAGGGAAGGACAAAGCAATAAGTGAGTGCAATTATGAGCTGGACAAGAGGAATTGTGGGAAAATGTAGCCAATGAGCATGTTGGTAATAAAATAATGAGTCAATGTCTCGGGTTGGTAAGTAAAGAGAGTCACAAGGACAAGGGGAATGAGGGACATCGAGAAATATGCAAAGAACTTTGAGAGTCTTATGTCATGTTTTAAATGAGGAAGAAAAATTAAATAAATCGAATATATGTATTGCTCCCCTCACCTCACCCCAGGCCATCTCCCCCACAGTGGCTTCGTGGTGAAAAATCTCTTTCCACTTCCAATTTTTCAACATTGTCTCACTTCCTGGTCTTGTCAAATCTGTCCATGTCCGACACTGGGCTTTATGTCTGCGTCTCTCGGAATCGACTAGGAGAAACCAGAACCACTTTGAACGTCTCTGTTTCTGGTAAGTTAGACGAGCGGTCGGTCATCGTGCAGGATGGACAGCCGGCCGCCGCAGACCGGAGATGATGCCATTCTGCCTTGAACCCTCTTTCTTTTTTTTTTACTTTCAGAGCCTCCGAGTGTGGTTGGGACAACTTTAGAAGGTGAGCACGCCAAGGAGGGAAATGACATGCCAATGTAAAATAGATTTGAGTTTTAAAATGAAAATTGATTGTGAGAGCAGTTTCCTTTCCCCAGGATTGCTTGATGATATGATCGTTACATATGGGCCTCGCGCATATTGCACATGCAGTGTGTGGTTGGGAGGGCTGGGAGTGGGCGGAGTTGAAAAATGTCAATTTTTGCATTATTGATACGAGCAAAACGGCCGCATGTTTCTGCTATTAACGTTTGATGGTGCGTACAATGTTTGTAATGTTTTGCTGTTCGGTGTAGACGATAGAGCGGTCGATAAGCTTCCCGATTCTAACCTTGCTTTTAACTAGGGCTGTGCATTTATTTGTCACGAAAGTCTCTAGTTAATTTTAGTAATAGTAATTAGATGTCAAGTTGCAGGATTACCAAAAACAATAATAGTTTACATGTTTGCCATTATATAAGGGGGATCTGCTGTTGCACTATGGAAGGTGCGGGGGAGGAGTGTGTGGGGGGACCTTACCCCACAAAGTCTTGAGAAGAAAGGACATTGGGAGGGTCTGCGAGGAGTAAATTTGATAAAATGCCATAATAGTTTGTCCACGTTACTGCTAAATGGAAGGTTTTGGAAAGTGCCAAGAAGGCAAGTTGTGTTCTCCAGTGTTCAAGTGTACAATTAAATTTAAACAAAATAATATTTTAAAGGTCGTAGAAAAATCCAGTTTATGCAGCTTCTTTTACACCTGCTTATTTAACACGTTACATTAGTTATTCGTGCCTGTTGTTTGCGTCCTTTATGACATCCTTGAGGACAGTACACTTCCTGTTTGGAATGATTTTCAATTTTGTTTGACTGCCAGGCAGACAGACTAAAAACAATTACCTCATCCTCTGCGCATGTGCGATGGGGACGATATTCCGTAGAATTTGCTAAAGTCCAAAGCCATCCACTGACCGGCAGACAGACGAAAATCCTTGATCATACAAAGTCCTTCCTTGGCACACCTAAAGTCCTTTCCACCTACAAGGCTTTCATCTGCAGCTTGATGGATTACTGCTCTCCCCTCTGGGCTGGCTCCCCTGCCTCATCTTGATCAGCTTGACGCTGTGGAAACCAAGGCCTTTAATATTATTGGAATCTTACTTTTACTGAAGCTGAGTCCATAGGCCCATCACTTTGCCATCACAGACAGGTCTGTCGTCTGTCTTCTACCGCCTCCTTTTCTGGTCTTGCACCCTCTGCTTTTTCCGTGCTTTGTCCGCCCCCTCCTGGTTTCTGCAGGGTTGACACGGTCCACCATCAACCCCTTTCTAGTGAAACTCCTTAAATCCAAGATCGCTGCTCACATCCACTCATTTGCTCATCTATGTTTTCCTGCCTGTGGAAGCAACTTCCGCATTCTCTTCAATCTCATTCTTCCCTCCAGGTCTTCAAGACAGCTATTCCCCACCATCTCAGATCGTCCCCAATCCAAAACGATGTTCTTTTTTTACCCTCGTTAACCCTCCCATTCAAATCCTTCCTTCCAAATTTACAGTTTTCCCTCCTGAGATTTCCCTTTTATATTCATCTTGTCCACCCCATGCATCCTCTCCTGACCCCAATTCCTCCCAACAACCATTGGTTTGTCTGCCCCTCTATCTTTCCCTGCGGCTCTGCTGTTGGTGTTCCTCACACTCACCCCCTCCCTCTCTGCTGTTCCTTTTGTCCTATTGCGGCCTGATCCGTCCAGTGTACTAGTACTAGCTCTTCCACGAGCCTACACTATGTATTCAAAAACTGGAGATTATTGTTCAAAATATAACATTTGATTTAAATTAAGTTGTTCTCAATCATAAACTGATGCCTGTGTACAGACAGAGACAGACAAAGTGAACCAATTGCTTAACTCTGCTTTGCTCGTGCGGGATAATAATTAAACATTAACAACTTTTGTTTATTTCTCTTCTGCCCCCAAACTTCAGTATCCACGCATTCCTATATATGGCCACTGGTGGCTGGAGCTATCATCATCTTCCTCATCCTCGTTATTGTCATTTCTCTTGCAACAAATCATTACCTCAAGACCCGTAAAGGTGAGTGAGGCTTCTTTTGTGACTTGCATATGTAACAGTATTTGAAACAAACCCAATACTTTCTCGCAAGTGTAACACAGCTTGGAATTTTTGATATAACAATATAATCTGTTAAGCTCTTGGGGTAAACTGTCAGAAATTCCAAGCAGCAGTTTTTTCAGAGTTCTGGACAAAGGATACCCAGTTCCATGAAAAAATGTTTTTTCTTGTTATTACTGAAAGGATAATGTGCATTTCTATTTAATTACTTTTGGGAGGAACCATGAGATAACAGATGCAGTTCGTTGCGTTTAACTGGCAATTGAGAAATGGGGCAATTTGACCCCTTTAATCCCAACTATTCACTTTACTGTAAAACTGTATTTGAGGTACACTTTGGAGGGAACCAACCATTAGATGGCTCAATCGGAATTCCAAGATCCGATTGAGCTTGGAATCGGAATTCCAAGATCCGATCTTCAGCAAAAATGGTGGAATTTTTGAAACGCGATTCCCCTCTTCCTTTCCCTGCCTTTATTTATTTATTCTCACAACTACCTTCTTCCCTCCTGTGCATCTTATAATGTCAGATAGGTAATTAGATACATAAATTAAATAATCCTTCTATTGATCCTGTGACTCGTCCTTAGCATTTTAATAAATCAAAGCTGTGGTTGCATCTCGTTCCAAATGATAGTTAAATAAATGAAGAAGAAGAATTTCCAAGGTCGTGAACATATCTTGACTTGACAACTATCTCGTTGTTGAACCTTGACAGTATTAGTATATTTCCTTACAAAACCAGGACAAGCTAATGCAGCCATGAAAATGACATTTGGTAAGCTACTGACAAAAAAAAACAAACGTTACGCCTAGGTCCCCCGTCGGTGAAGTGATGAGTTGACAAAGTGGAAGACGCAAGGCGACCATCTTGGATTTTGACGTGGCGACCCAATTTTCAATAGCATTCTTCCTTATGCCTAGATACACCCACACACCAGATTAGAAGTTGGTACTTCGCTTATTTTTCCAAGATATTCCGCTCACAAGGTTCAGACATACATGACGTCAGACATACATGGCGGCGGCCATCTTGGATTTTGACGTGGCGACCTAATATTCAATAGGGTTCTTCCATATGCCTAGTTGCATCCACACACCAAATTTGAATTCGGTCCTTCGCTTACGCATGCACGCATGCACGCACGCACGCACGGACGGACGCGCACACGGACGGAGGGGAAAACCATAGTCCCCCTTTCGCTCTGCCGTGCGACGGGGGACAATAAGCAGGAGCGTTTCATCTCTGCAATGCAAGGGATAATGACTTTGCGTTTGGCTGACTTTTAAAAACAGGTTTTGTCACGCTTGCGTCAAATAAATATTAGGATGGTTTCTTTCATTTTAAAATCAAACCGAGTGTGTGTCAAAGGATGGTGTTCTCTAAGGTATTTACCAGTTGACCAAAGGCAAAGGACAATGATCCCATGTTTCTGAAATCCATAAAGAAAGATTCCCACCTCTTTTGGAATTAAGTAAGTACAGATATTGACAGCAGCGGGGAGGGGGGGAGTGAGTACCAAGAGACGCATGGATATTTCAAAAATTGTGTTTTATTGAGGATGCTATCTGAGAAGTTGGAACAACTGGCTGAATATTTTTTTAATGTACATGATCGGTACTGTGAACACAAGTCGAACCTCGTAAGTGTGCACTTTCAGCTAGGGCCTTCAAAAGGTAAAGCTGAAAATTGACATTTCTAGTTTATTTTAATATCCCATTGTATGAATAGCCACATATGATGAGACGCAGATTGAAATATTCAAACAAATAAATTCAAAGGAGTTGAAAAATTTGCATGTACGTAAAATTTATTTCATGACAGTATCATACTAGAATACGCAATTTGATGTCTGTCTGTCTGACAATTTTTGACCATGATACATTCGGTCGTTACTTGTCCAAACTCCATCAAACTTGACAGGAGGGCTAAGGGTCGGTCACACAATGAAGGTTGTAGCAAATTCATTTACCCCTCTCCCCAAAGGGGTTTTCCCCACCAATGGGGGATGTATGTTGAGGTGTATATCCATGTTAAGATAGTCCATCACATCACCCTATTTAACACGTTACATGAGTTATTCGTGCTTGTCATACGTGTCCATAATGGCATCCTTAAAAACAGTAAGTTCCCTGTTTGGAATGCTCTTCAATGTTGTTTGATGGCCAGGCAGGCAGACGGAGTAAAAAATATCATCGTCATCATCATCTCTATGCACATGTGCGATCGGGACGAATTCTGAGCCAAAGTATGGTAAAACGTCAGACGTATCTTCATATTCATGTTTCGATTCATGTTCAAAATATAACATTCAATTAAAATAAGTTGTTCCTCGGTCATAAACTGGGAAGACGGACGGACATGAACCAATTGCTTAACCCCGCCTTTCACTTCGCGTACGTGGGGTAAAAAGAAAAACAGGAAGTGTGGTGATGATAAACAAAACACTTTTAAGTTTGGCCTTGAAGGAGCAAGGCAGCTTTGGTCAATGTTTGTGGACAGAGCAGATTGTTGAGTATCTACCCTTTCCAGTGTTGAGCTTTGTGCCCTCCCTTTTTCCCGATCCCAGGTAATTACAATACCAATGAGGGGACTTATGAATCTCAAGAAGAGAAGACAGAAATTTTGATCAACAATGGTGACACTGACACCACACACACCAACCGTGAACCCTATGTGTGACCTCCAGACAACCCAGCAATAGATGTTTAATGAAGAACTAGTCTTGCTCATGAAGACTAGTGTCTATGTGCATCAGCAGACAGGTAGAACGATGGATGAATTCAACATGATGTTTATTGAGGTACGGTAACCACCATGGTTGGCAAGAAGCTGACTTTTCGGGTGTTGACCCTTAGACGTAGCAAAACAGTCAACGGAGGGTTATTGTCCAAAACGTCAGCCTCTCGTTGCTTCCCCCGGAAGTTGGTATACTTCAATCAACGCCCAACAGATGTATAATTTTATATTTCATGAAGAATTGAATGCTTTCAAAGAACAATCCACGGACTCGTTTTTCTCCTCTTCTGGAGTACCCTCCTGTATCAGCTCAAATGTCACAAAAAAAGAAGCCTGGAGAGCTTAAATGATGGTTTCCTTGCAGCACTGTACATTGGCTAAATTTGTCCCATGATATTTCAGTAAACCAGAAAAGGTGTTATTATTGACGGCTTTTTAAAGGCAAAGTGGTAGTTGGTGATTTTTTTTTTTAATGATGTATTATTTTCTAAATGTGATAATGATCACAAAGTTTAAGATCATGATATACATGAGCTTGTGAGAAAGAATGCCTCATTTCTGTAACAGAAAAGGAACATCGAGATACCTTACTGAGAGCGAGTCGAGTAACTTGATTATTATGGCGAATGTATTGTTTTTGGTTGTCAGTCCATTTGTCTGTCTGTCAGTCTGTCTGTGCGGAGCAGCTTTTCGTTACCGCGATAACTTGTGAACCGCTGAGAGGATTCCAACCAAATTTGGTAAAATTTTGTATTGTGATGCACAGACGCATTGATTAGATTTTGGCGTCAAATGTCATGTTACCTTTGGTGGAGGCATATTCATTGATGGATTCACAACAAATTATATTTTGTAGTTTTGTTGGGATATTATTTACAAATGTAAATGTGTAGGTGTCATCAGAAAGATGGCTGCAAGTTTGGGGTTTTGATCAATGGGTATCCATGTTCTGCATGGATGATTTTAAAACATTTGATGGATGAGCATTTATAGCCAACAGCGATGCCTAAATTGATATCCAAATGATTGCCCTGGTGCACCGCACCCTGGGGTCTGTGTCAGTTTTTAAACAAGCATGGTATTCTAAGTTTTGGATAACCTCACTATTCTTGCTGTATCCTATTCTGCTTTGTCCCTACTCTGTGGACAAAGCAATGATGTTGCCAAAGCAGTCTTATGCAAGGGTTATGCGGAGTGGTGTGCCAGATAATTTTCCAGCAGTCACTCAGGGCAGGAGGTGAACTTGTTCAGAGTATCGGTGAATCACCTGGTCAGTTGTTGGGAGGTCAGTTATTCGAATCCCAATCGAGTCATACGAAAGACTGATTAAAAAAAGGAAATGGTACGCGCTGCTTGATGTTCATCATTTTAAAACGATAGAGCATGGACAAACTGCTGCAAAGACAATGGCAAACCACCCAGTATAACCCCTGCCAAGAAACTGCTTCGGCAGCAACAAAACTCTGTAAAGAGTATAGTACAGTTAGGGGCGTATGGTTTTGGTTCCGTCCGTCCATGCATCCACAACCATATCTCGGAGATGTCTGGACCAATTTTGTTCATAGTTGGCACAAAGATAAAACATGACGGTATACATAGTCACGTGAAAAAGTAAGTACACCCCATGTAAAGTTTTGACTTTTTCAACATATTTCAACATACAGGTATTTGATCTTCATTTCAACAATATTGATAGATAAAGGTGATATAATGCAACAAATATCATGAAACATTTACATTTTGTCGTCCATTGTATAATTTAAATAAACATAAATGCAAATTTCCCATGTGGAAAAGGTAAGTACACCCCTACATTTATCACTACTTCAAATACCTAAAATTAGAATCAGGTGCACCAGCACAGGTGCAAATGATTAGAACATCGTTGGAGAGGATCTTGGAGGAACCTGTCTTATTTAAACCTCAGACATTTTGTTTGATTTGCTCTTTGTTGTTTAAGTGTGCGGCGTCACCATGCCTAGATCAAAAGAGCTCTCTGAGGCCTTCAGAAAGAAGGTTATAGATGCCTACGAGTTTGGGAAGGGATTTAAAAAGATCTCCAAACAATTTGAAATCAATCATTCGACTGTCCGGAAGATCATCTACAAGTGGAGAAGATTCCAAACAACTGCCAACTTGTTCAGGCCAGGCCGCCCCAGCTAGTTCAGCCTGAGAGCAGACCGCAAGATGCTGAAAGAAGTCTCCAAGAACCCCAGAATGTCATCACGGGACCTACAGGTAGCTCTTGCCACTGTTGATGTCAAAGTGCACGAGTCTACCATTAGAAAGAGGCTGCACAAATTTGATCCACATGGGAGGTGTGCGAGGAGGAAACCTTTGCTGTCCAGAAAGAACATCAGGGCAAGACTAAAGTTTGCCAATGAACACCTAGGCAAAGACCAGCACTTCTGGAACAATGTGCTCTTGACAGATAAGTCAAAGGTAGAGCTATTTGGCCACAGTACCAGAAGACATGTTTGGCGAAAACCAAAGACAGCATTTGACCACAAGAACCTGATACCAACTGTAAAGCATGGTGGTGGAAATATTATGGTTTGGGGCAGCTTTGCTGCATCAGGGCCCGGGCAGCTCACCATCATAGAATCCACTATGAATTATTCATTGTACCAGAGGGTGCTTGAGGATAATGTGAGGCCATCTGTCGGAAAGTTGAAACTCAACCGAAGGTGGACCTTGCAACATGACAATGACCCTAAACATACCAGTAAATCCACCAATGAATGGCTGAAAAGAAAGAAATGGAGGGTTCTGGAATGGCCAAGTCAAAGCCGGATCTAAATCCCATCGAGATGTTGTGGGGGGATTTGAAACGAGCTGTGCATGCAAGAAACCCCTCAAACATTGCACAGCTGAAAGAATTCTGCATGGAGTGGACAAAAATTTCTCCCAGTCGATGTCAGAGACTGGTAGACAGTTATAAGAAATGCCTACTTGAGGTCGTTTCTGCCAAAGGGGGCAATGCCACCTATTAGAGCCAAGGGTGTACTTACTTTTTCCACAGAAGGAAATGGCATCTGTCAATTTTTTGTTGAATAAATTATTGCAAAGTCAATTTTTCATTGTTTTTTGTTCAATTAGATCACCTTTATCTATAGATACTGTTTAAATGAAGATCAAATATTGATATGTCCACATATGTTAAAAAGATTATAAAAACATTTCATGGGGTGTACTTACTTTTTCCAAGTGCAAAATTTGCATTTGTTTATTTAAATTATACAATGGACTACAAAATGTAAATGTTTCATGATATTTGTTATATTATATCACCTTTATCTATCAATATTGTTGAAATGAAGATCAAATAGCTGTATGTTGAAATATGTTGAAAAAGTCAAAACTTTACATGGGGTGTACTTACTTTTTCACGTGACTCTATGCACCTCATTTTGTTTCGCGATCTGACCAAAGATGGCCAACTGGTGGCAATTTAAGTTGAAAAAAAACCGATGTTGAACATATCCTCAACCATTTCTCAGACATGCATTTGCTGATGTTGTTCAAATTTGGCACTCAGATAAGGAATGATGGCTTACATATGCACACCATTTTTTTTCGAGAACAGATTGGAGAACAGATCAACGAGTTGGCTTACTGGTGGCCATTTTGTTACTTAAACATTTTGTTTGTTTTGGCGGTCTTTTCAATCCTGAGAAATCTCACTCTTATTTTGTCTCTCCAAAAAGACCAACTGGACAACCCTCCCATCCACTTTCTCAACAATCCTCTCCAAGAAGTTCTGACACAAGCTTTTGGGTCTCGCTATCTACCATAATCTTTCCTGGGAAAACCACATTTTCAAGCTGGCCTCCAAAGCCAGTCGCCGACTGGGCATCCTCCATCGTGTGAAGTCCTTCCTTGGCACACCTGAGTTCCTCACCACATACAAGGCTTTCATCCACAGCTCAATGGAATACTGCTCTCCCCTCTGGGCTGGTGCTCCTGCCACACACCTAGCTCAGCTTCACGCTGTTGAAACCAAAGCTTTCAGAATCATTGGAATCTCCTGCGATGAAGCTAACTCCGAGAGCCTTTCACTCGCTCACCGCAGGCAGATTGGTGGTCTTTGTCTTCTACTGACTCCTCTCCGGCCTTGCTCCCCCAGCGCTGTCTGTGCTGTCCCCCAAATATTCCTACAGGTCGCACAAGATCTGCCTGCAACCCTCTTATGGTTAAACTGCCAAAATCAAGACTCTCTGCTCACCTTCACTCCTTCATTCCTCTTTTCTCCCGCCTCTGGAACAAACTCCCTCAGTCTCTTCAATCCCACTCCTCCCTCCAGGTCTTTAAAACAGGTGTTCACCACCATCTCTTATCTTCCCCCATCCAAAACCTTAATCTTTCTACCCCCGTTGATTCACCCCAGATCCACTTTTTTGAAATACCGACTCCTTTCCTGGGAGTCCTAGCAGTGTCCACGTGTTTTGTTTTTTTTAACCTCTCCCCCTGCTTCCCATGCCTCCTCTCCCCAAGCCATCTCCCTCCCACAGATCTCCCGATGTCCCTGCTCTCAAATGTTGTACTTGTGTGCTTCCCTCTCTCCCCACATTGTCTCCCGCTCCCTTTATCATATGTTTTATGTGTCACTTTGTCTTTTTGTGATCAATGTTAGCGCTTACACGAACCTCGATCTTGTATACCAAAAAAAACAAAAAACAAAAAAAAACGCGTGCACACACACACACATCCCCAACCATTTCTTGAACATGCATGGCCCGATTTTGATCAAAGCTTGGCATAAGCAGAGTACATGATGGCACACACGTGCACCTCACTTTCTTTTGTGATCTGCTCAAAGATGGCCAACTGGTGGACTCAGCCATTTGTTGGAAAGAAAAAGAAAAAAAAACAAACTTGATAACGTCCTCAACCATCTCAGAAATGCATTTACCAATTTTGTTCAATCTTGGCACACAGATAATGAATGATCACTTACATATGCACGGTCTTTGTTTTTTCGAGATGAGATCCAATATGGCCGACTTGTGGCCATTTTGTTACTTAAGCGTATCCCCAAATATTTATTGAACATGCATGATCCGATTTTGTTCAAACTTGGCACAAGCACAGCAGATAACCGCATATACGTGCACCTCACTTTATTTTGCGGTTGATCATAGATGGCTGACTGGTAGACTGGCAGCCATTTTAGTTGTAACAAACCCAATATTGTACACATCCTTAACCATTTCTCAGACACATTTACCCATCTTGTTCAAATTTGACACACAAATAATGAATGATGGGTTACATATACACATCAATTATATTTTTTCAAGATCAGATTCAAGATGGCCGACTGGCGGCCATTTTGCAACTTAAACGTGTCCCTGAAGGAGCTGTGCTCCAACTCGAATCGAAAGAATGGACGCGACAAAAAGCTGGAATTCGTCCGAGTTTCTTAATTGCATCAAATCAACTCGGGTACTCTGAAAAGCCCGTTTATCGGGCAGCATTATATACAAGCACTCGAATATCTCATGCCGGAGCGTTTGCCCTTAAAAGGCGGGACTGGGCGTGTCCGGGAGACCTGGGCGAGTCTGGACATGCCCGGGAACGGCGAGACGGTGTCGCCGGATGGGCTGGGCGTGCCTGGACATGCCCGGGAACGGCGAGACTGGGTGTCGCCGGACGGGCCGGGCGAGCCCGGGAAAGGCGAGACTGAGCGTCTCCGGGCGGTCTAGGCGAGCCCGGCACAGCGATCGCTCCGTGGTTGCGTCTTCGGCAGGTGTAAGGCGATTGTGTATGTTCAGCGGCAACCGCTACACACGCCCCCCCAGAATCGACTTGCACCGGCAGTCAATTTAAGGGGGGTCCTGATGACCTGGCCGAAGTGACCCCTGGAGGGTCGTGGGGGGGGGGGGGTCCGGTGTGGGGGTGGGTGGTCGAGCGGGAGGCACCGTGGACGGGGGGCGGCCTCGCAGCGGAGGAAGGGCCAACCGAGGTGGTTGGGCGATGTCCACGTGCGCCGGCTTGAGGCGGTCCACCGAAATCCGGTCCGACCTGCCGCCGACGTCGATGACGAAGGACTTGTCGTCCCGTCGCAGGACCCGGAAGGGTACGTCGTACGGCGGCCTGGGTGGCCCCCGGTGTGCGTCATGACGAACGAAAACGTACTCCGCTGTGCGAAGCGCTGGGGGGGGGGGGACATAGGCCTGGGGGTCACCGTGGTGGGACGTTGGCACGGGGGCAAACCGTCGAGCGGTCTCCTGGAGGTCCGAGCGCTGGCGAGCTGCGGACCAGGGACTGGTGGCGTCGGGCACGAATTCGCCCGGGACGCGTAGCGGCTGGCCGTAGACCAGCTCGGCGGTGGACGCCCAGAGGTCCTCCTTGGGGGCCGTGCAGAGGCCCAAAAGGACCAACGGTAGCCGGTCGGTCCAGCCGCCGCCCTGAAGGCCGGCCATGAGCGCGGCCTTCATGGAACGGTGGTACCGCTCGCACAACCCGTTGGCTTGGGGGTGGTAGGCCGTGGTATGGTGGAGCCTGACGCCCAGGTTGCGGGCGACCGCGCCCCACAGCTCTGAGGCGAACTGCGGCCCGCGGTCCGAAGAGATGTCCGCCGGTGCGCCGAAACAGGCGACCCAGGTGGCGATGAAAGCCTGTGCCACGTCGGCGGTGGTGGTGGAGATGAGGGGAACGGCCTCCGGCCACCTGGTGGTCCTGTCCACCATGGTGAGCAGGTGTGTGAAACCCCATGATGGGGGGAGGTGGCCCACCAGGTCCACGTTGACGTGGTCGAAACGCCGTTCGGGCACGGTGAAAGGTGCCAGCGGGGCCTGGGTGTGTCGGTGGACCTTGGCCTGTTGGCAGGACGTGCAGGTGCTGGTCCAATCGCGGACATCCCGTTGAAGGCCGTGCCAGACGAATCGCGCTGACACCAGCTTCTGGGAAGCTTTCCGGCCCGGGTGGGAAAGGCCGTGGAGGGAGGCGAAGATGCGGCGTTCCCAGGTAACGGGCACGATGGGGCGAGGCTGCCTTTGGGAGACGTCGCAGAGCAGGACAGTGTCCGCGAAGGTGACGTCGGCCAGGCGGAGGCCCGTGTCCGCCGCCCGGAGGGCTTGCACCATGGTGTCGGTGGTCTGGTCAGCCGCAATAAGCGCGAAGTCCACGCCGAGGTGGACCGCGTTCGCGCTGGCCCGAGAAAGACAGTCGGCCACGGCGTTGTCTTTGCCGGCGACGTGCCGGATGTCCGTGGTAAACTCCGACACGGCGGAGAGGTGGCGCTGCTGGCGGGCCGACCACGGCTCCGTGACTTTGGCCATTGCGTAAACCAACGGCTTGTGGTCGACGAAAGCCGTGAAGGGTCAGCCCTCCAGGAGGTGGCGGAAATGGCGAACGGCCAGGTGTAGACCGAGGAGCTCGCGGTCAAATGTGCTATATTTGAGCTCGTTCGGCCGGAGTTGCCGGCTGAAAAAAGCGAGTGGCTGCCAAACCCCGTTCACCCATTGCTCATGTACGGCGCCGGCGCCCACCGCGTAGTCGGAGGCATCCGTGGTGAGGGCGATGGGAGCGTTGAGCACCGGGTGAGCGAGCAGTGTTGCGTCGGCAAGGGCCCGCTTTGAGCTTGTAAATGCCGCGTCCATGGCTGCGGACCAGACGAAGTCGTGTTTGGCCGGCTTGCCCCGGAGGGCTTCGTAGAGGGGCCGCATGAGCTGAGCAGCGCGGGGCACGAAGCGGTGATAGAAATTCACCATTCCGAGGAACTCCTGCAGGGCCTTGATGGAGCGGGGACGCGGAAACGCGGTGATGGCCTCGACCTTGGTAGGCAGCGGCACGGCCCTGTTCTTGGTGATGTGGTGGGCCAAAAAATGAACGGCCGTCGTGCCGAAGTGGCATTTGGCCGGGTTGACGATTAGGCCGTGCTCGCTGAGGCGCCCGAACAGTGTTCGGAGGTGGAGGAGGTGCTCGGCCCGGGACGCGCTGGCGACGAGGATGTCGTCCAGGTAGACGAAGAGGAACGGCAGGTCGCGCAGCACGCCGTCCATCAAGCGCTGGAACGCCTGAGCCGTGTTCTTGAGGCCAAATGGCATTCAAAGGAATTCGAATAAGCCGAACGGCGTGATGACGGCCGTTTTTGGGACGTCGGCCGGCCTGACAGGTACCTGGTGGTATCCCCGTATCAAATCGATCTTTGAAAAAAATGACCCGTCCTGCCAAACGGTCGGAGAAGGTACGATGTGTAGTGGCGAAGCCCACGCGCTATCGGAGCGCCGCACGATGCCGAGGTGTTCCAAAGCGTCGAACTCGGCTTTGGCCACGGCGAGCTTGGCTGGGTCGAGGCGGCGGGCTCTGGCGTAGACCGGCGGACCCGTAGTTGGTATGTGGTGCTCGATACCAGGTCGTACCGCGACGGCCGAAAACGTCGGCCGCGTGAGGGCCGGGAACTCCACGAGCAGGCGAGCAAACTCGTTCGCCGCCGGGAGGGCGCATGCTAGCTCGGTCGGCGCGGAGCTGCTCAACGTGCATGCCAGGGAGCTGAAGATCTCGGCGTTGACGAGGCGACGCCGTTTGACGTCAACCAGCAGCCCGTGTGCGCAGAGGAAGTCGGCGCCCAGCAGAGCCATGGGCACGCTTGCGGTCACAAAAGTCCAATGAAAGCGCTGGCTGCCGAAGCAGAGGGTGACATTGCGCGGGCCGAAGGTGCGGATGGCCGATCCGTTGGCCGCCACCAAGGAGGGGCCGCAAACCGCGGACTGCCTGTCCTGATCGGAGGCGGGTATGATGCTCAGTTGGGCGCCGGTGTCACACAGGAAGCGCCGTCCGGACACTTTGTCCCTGATAAAAAGTAAGTTGCCCGTGTGGCCGGTGCTCATGGCTCGTAATGAACGCTGGCCCGGCCGTTTCCCGACTTGCCGAAAGTGCACGGGGGTCTGCATGTCCGGGCCTTTTGTCGAAACGTGGCATGGTAGTAACACCACGCCTGGTCAGGTGTAGGCCCCGGTCGTCGTGTTGGAGGCGGTCGGCGCGGCGTAGCGGCCGCCAATTGCGCCGGCAGTTCGGCCGCCGACCGTGCCGGGTGCTCGGGCGCCATGGGCGTTGCTTCGGACGGCGGCGGGCTCCAGGTCGCTGCCCCGATGCGTTGGCCTGCCGAGGAGATCTTGTCGGCTTCCCTGGCGAGGGCGCGGGGATCCGTGATCTGCGTGCTTGCCAGGGCGAGGCGTACCTGGCTAGGCAGCTGACGGAGGAACAGCTCTTGAAAAAGAAAATCCGGGGCGTGCTCCCCGAGCAACGAGAGCATGTAATCCATTCGCTCGGACGGGCGCGTGTCGCCGAGCTCGGGCAGGTCGAGCAGGCGCCGTGCGCGTTCCGCCGATGAGAGGGTGAAAGCGTCAAGGAGGACCTTCTTGATTGCGCCGTACTTGTCAGCGGCTGGCAGGTGCTGGAGGAGGCTGAGGGCGCGGGCCGCGGTGGCTGAGCCGAGTGCTGTTACCACATGACACCCGCTTCCATCGTCGGCGGTGATGCCTCGCAGGGCGAACTGGGAGTCCGCCTGGGCGAACCAAACCACCGCGTGAGCCTCCCAGAAGGTAGGCAGTTTGAGGGCAACTGCCGTGTCCATGTCGGTAGGTCACCAATGAAGGAGCTGTGCTCCAACTCAAATCAAAAGAATGGACACGACAAAAAGCTGGAATTCGTCCGAGTTTCTTTATTGCATCAAATCAACTCGCGTACTCTGAAAAGCCCGTTTATCGGGCAGCATTATATACAAGCACTCGAATATCTCATGCCGGAGCGTTTGCCCTTAAAAGGCGCGACTGGGCGTGTCCGGGAGACCTGGGCAAGTCTGGACATGCCCGGGAACGGCGAGACTGGGTGTCGCCGGACGGGCCGGGCGTGCCTGGACATGCCCGGGAACGGCGAGACTGGGTGTCGCCGGAGGGGCCGGGCGAGCCCGGGAAAGGTGAGTCCGGGCATGCCCGGGAAAGGCGAGACTGAGCGTCTCCGGGCGGTCTGGGCGAGCCCGGCACAGCGATCGCTCCGTGGTTGCGTCCTCGGCAGGTGTAAGGCGATTGTGTATGTTCAGCGGCAACCGCTACATCCCCATCCATTGATCGGACATGCATGGACAGATTTCCTTCAAACTTGGCACATAGACAATACATGAGTATATATATGCAGAAGATTTTGTTTTGTCATCCGACCAAAGATAGCTGACTGACAGCCTTTAACTCCGTACAGGAAAATTACTAAAAACCTCGGCGGGAGCTATGACATTTTGTCTTTTTATTCTTGTTTGTTTTAATCTGTGATGACCCACCTACTCTTCACAAAGGAAACTGGGATATTTAAAGTCCACCAACTAATGTCTCTGGCTTAATGTCCTTCCAATAAATAGCACATTCATCGCTGCAACATATCAATCTGACAGTTAATAGTCAGGTTGGGAATCAAACGCAGACCAGACAGCTCAAAAGCCAGTTAACGACGTCTATCCTACTGTCGGACATGCTTCTTACAAAACTTTTAGAGCACGAAAAGATGTGCAATTATTTAAGCAATACATGACTGTAGATTTCTCTATCATTTCAGTCTTTCTTTTCTACTTCTACCTGTAGGAACAAGCATTGCAATCACAAAATCATTAAATTCCCCCTGACTAGCCCAACAGCAAACTTCACAACAAACTGATATTTTCACTTGAAACTAATTCTGCTTGAATGATTGTGATGATGTATAGTTATATACACATCAAACAATTGGCAATACATATAACAATAGCACCATTTTAGTCAATTTGATAATGGGAACGAGCTAGATGTCAACCATCGTTTTGACTTGGTGCCTTCAGAAAGTATTCACACCCCTTGACTTTTTTCACATTTTGTTGTTACAGCCTGAATTTGAAATGGGTTACTTTTGAATTTTTTTTGTTACTGATCTATACATAATACTCCATAATGTCAAAGTGGAACTTATTTTTTAGAATTTCTTACAAAATAATGTAAAATGAAATACAGAAATATCTAATTTACATAAGTGTTCAACCCCCAGAGTCAATACTTAGTAGAAGCGCCTTTGGCAGCGATTACAGCTATGCGTCTACTTCGGTATGTCTGCATCAGCTTTGCACATCTCAATTTTGGAGTTTCTCCCATTATTCCTCGCAGATTTACTCAAGATCTGACAAGTTGGATGGGGAGTGTCGGTGAACAGCAATCTTGGTCTTTCCACAGATTCTCAATGGTATTCAAGTCTGGGCATTGGTTTTGCCACTAAAGGACTTTCACATTCTTTTTCTGAAGCCATTCCAGTGTTGCTTTCGCTGTAATATTTGGGGTCATTGTCCTCTTGTAATGTAAATCTTCACCTCAGTCTGAGGTCTTTTGCACTCTAAAGCAGATTCTCCTCAAGGATTTGCCTGTATTTGGCTCCATTCATTGTTCCTTCTATCCTTACAAGTCTCTCTGTCCCTGCTGCTGAAAAGCATCTCCATAGCATGATGCTTCCACCACCATGTTTCACAGTAGGGAATGGTGTTAGATGGGTGATGGGCTGTGCTCTGTTTCCGCCAGATGTAGTGTTTTGCATTGAGGCCAAAGAGTTCAATTTTTGTCTCAGACCAAAGGCTCTTTTGCCTCATGCTCTGAGTCTTTCCCTTGCCTTTTTGCAAACTCCAGGTGTGTTGTCATGAGCTACCTTTTTCTCAGGAGTGGCTTCCGTATAAGGCGCACTCCCATATAGCCTCAATTTGTGAAGGGCTGCAGAGACTGTTGTCCTTTCGGCAGGTTCTCTAATTTCAGCCAAGGAACTCCGTAGTTCTGTCAGTGGTCATTGGGTTCTTGGTCACCGCCCTGACCAAGGTCCTTCTTGCCCAGTTGCTCAGTTTGGTCGGACGGCCGGCTCAAGGAAGTCTGGGTAGTTCTGCATTCTTATTTCCTAATGATGGAGCTCACTGGGTTCTTGGGAACTTTCCACTCTATAAATTGTTTTATACCCTTCCCAGATCTATGCCTCTTCACAATTCTATTCCAGAGGTCTGCAGACAGTTCCTTGGACTTCATGGTAGAGTTTCTGTTCTGACATTCACCATCAACTATGTAGTTAGGCAGTTAAGAGGAAGCATCGTTCATTTTTTCAGGAAAGCACCAAATTTGGCACATGTAGTATGGACCTATACAATTGTTTTCCTGAGGGGCGCCCAAAAATTCAAAAAAACGTCCTGGATGCCGTGAAAAAGGGGAGAAAACGGGTATGAAATACAGGGAGGAGAGGAGGGGAGGGAGGAGAGGAGGGGAGGGGGGGAGGGGAGGGGAGGGGGAAGGGAGAGGGGAGGGGAGAGGGGGGAGGGGGAGGGGGGGAGGGGAAGGGAAGGGGGGGAGGGGAAGGGAAGGGGGGGAGGGGAAGGGAAGGGGGGGAGGGGAAGGGAAGGGAAGGGGAGGGGGGGAGGGGGGGAGGGGAAGGGAAGGGGAGGGGGGGAGGGGAAGGGAAGGGGAGGGGGGGAGGGGAAGGGAAGGGGAGGGGGGGAGGGGAAGGGGAGGGGGGGAGGGGAAGGGGAGGGGGGAGGGGAAGGGGGAGGGGGGAGGGGAAGGGGGAGGGGGGAGGGGAAGGGGGAGGGGGGAGGGGAAGGGGGAGGGGAAGGGGAGGGAGGGGGGAGGGGGGAGGGGGAGGGGAAGGGGAGGGGAAGGGGACTATCTGTCGTGCTACTATCTACTATCTGTCGTGAAAATGTATCAAAGTTGAACCCAGGTGTGATGCTCACTTAAACCACTGAGAGGCGACTATAAGACCTCGGATGTCCGCGACTCCGGACCACTCCTGCGACATTTACTCTATGACATGTAGACTCGGATGGTACGTACATGCAGACATTCTAGGCTTGCTTGCATTGACTAATATTATCGATCCTTCCTATACGATGCCAGGATGATGCCAGAGATCTGATTGTTATTAAACCCACCTATGGGACAAAGTTGTGGACTTGATTGATTTTCACAACACTATGTATGCTAAATCATGCTAAATGCTAATCATGCTAAAATCTATGCTACTTGCTGTGAGTTTATGGCGGCAAGGAACATCACGTGATCGCTCTGAGCGAATCAGCGCGCTGCTCTGCCATCGCCTCAGACTCCGTGTATCACATTCCTCGCTGAAAAAAAAATGGATCTAAAGATGAAAGGGAAAAAAACCTATGTGGTGTGAATGGCAATGTTCGTCGCTGAAATGTGAAAAAAGGCAATTGCTTTTTGCTCTGAAATACGTGTGAACGCGTAACTGAGTTTATGGCGGCAAGGAACATCACGTGATCGCTCTGAGCGAATCAGCGCGCTGCTCTGCGACCGGTCAGATTCCGTGCATAATATTCCTCGCTGAAATGCGCTGAGGTAAAAATATGGTTTAAAAATATTATGAAATCAATTTTTAGGTCGGCCATGTTCTTACCAGGCTCAATGGCCATGTCTGTGCCAAATATCAAGTACGTGAGCCTCTCCGTTTAGGAGTCTATCGGTAACATTACACACACACACACACACACACACACACACACACACACACACACACACACACACACACACACACACACACACACACACACACACACACACACACACACACACACACACAAACTGTGTTTTATAAATATAGATATGCTAGTTTTGGGCCTGGACTCATGCTTGCTTTGGACTTGGTAAATTTTTTCTTTTTAATTTTCACATTGCCCTTGATCAAAGAAGCATTAATAAATACAAGTCTGCCATTCACCACTGTCTGCGTGTGTTGCGTTTGTTACTTGCAAAAATCGAAGACAATTTTAAACAGATCTTCATTAAACGTCACTAAATGGTAAAGTTGGTCACAAGCAAGAAGCCTACTGATTTTGTTGAAAGGTAAAACTAGGCCAAATATGTCATAAAGAGAGAGATATATGTCATAATCCACAACTTATGACAGGTTTCTAAAATCCTCAATTTTTATCTGATCGACTTGAGATTTGAACAGGATTTGCATTTTTGATCATTGAATTCAACCACTAATTATTTTTGACGTGAAAAGGTCAACATTGGCCTAATTTCTAAAATCGTCAATTTTCATCTGATTTATTTGAAATTTGAACAGGATTAGCATATTTGGTCATTGAATTCAACCACCCATTATTTTTAAGGTCCAATTTGTTCCATGTATTTCGCAGGAATTGTGCTATGCACATATTTCTTGTTTATTAATCTGTTTTATTGTTGCTGAGCTTTGGACCTTCTCCTTTTTTTGAAGAAAGTAGTAGGCTAGACACTTTCAATAGGTTCATTTTAGAATCTAGCATCATTTGACGTGAGCGATTATATTGAATATTGTATTGTTCAGCGAGTGCTTATATTTTATAACACCAAAAACTGGAATGGTAGGGAGGGTGAGGAAGGGAGTGGGGGGGGGGGGGGGGGTGAGTGGAAGGGGGTTAATCACCTCTTCGTTGAATATGTGCTGTTCATCACGTTTCTGAGTTAAGTGTGATGCTGATCAGGAAGAAGAAGAATCCTTATAACCAACTTCGTACACTTCCGCAATGGTTTGATTTATTTGTGTTCAAATGTCTGGTGATTTTGTATTTATTTATGCAAACGTGTACTTGTATATAACTGTCATTAATTAAAAACGGCTTAGGCATTATTGAGCGTTTTTTTTTGTTTTTTTAATAATCCAAAAAAACGAAACGAAAAACGAACTCAAAAAAACAAACGACCAAAAAAACGAAAAAAAACCCATGGACCGACAAGGTAGGTTTTTTTGCCTAAAACACTCCCAGGCACTCACTGATGAACCTCTGAAAGTTTGATGAAGATCCATTCAGCCATCTCTGAGAAAAATGGTGACAGACCAACAGCTCTTATATAGTAGATAAAATATTAAAATTCTTTGATGGAGCATATTAAAATGATGTAGAGTGGGTGCCTCCCCTACCATTAAAATATTACATCATTCCTAGGTTTGAGAATCTGAGATGATCCCATAGAGGGGTGAAAAGAAATACCACTCCGCGTGGTGTGGGGTGATTTTTCCGCAGAATATTTTTTGCATAAAATGTCCCCGTGTCACTACTTTCCACATGAGGCATCTTATCATAGTTTGTGCTGTTGTGGAGTTACCTTTTGCTAAGTAGAAGCGTCAGTTCATGTGTGTGGCCCTCACGCTTACGATAATAACAATAGTACTATTGCAAAGCCAATAATCGATTTACTTGGGAATACTGTAATACTTGGAAAGCTAATACTGGTCTATTTACCTGGAACAAAAAAAATAGTCAGTTTAATCATGAGTGCCTGTTCGCGGTTTAATCGCGGTTCGCGGTTCGAAGAATCCGCGGTAAATTCGCGGTTTAATCATGAGTGCCTGTTTTGAAAGCCCGTCTTTCCAGAATGGAAGAAGAATCAGGACCTCGACCTATTATTATTTTTTGGTTTGTTTGTTTTTTTGTTTGTTTTGTATACAAGATCGAGGCTCGTGAAAGAGCTAACATTAATCACACAAAAAGACAAACCGACACACAAAACACAAAAAACAAGGGGAGCGGTAGACAAGATGGGGAGAGAGGGGGAAGGACACAAAAGAGAGGGGGAAGGACACAAACACAACATTTGAGAGCAGGGACATCGGGAGGACTTGGGGGGAGGTGGGAGAGGATTAAAACATATGAACACTGCAAGGACTCTGGGGTGAATTACCGGGGGTAGAAAAGATCAAGGTTTTCGATGGGGGAAGATAAGAGATGGTGGTGAACAGCTGTTTTAAAGACCTGGAGGGAGGAGTGGGATTGAAGGGAGTGGGGGAGTTTGTTCCAGAGGCGGGAGAAAAGGGGAATGAAAGAGTGAAGGTGAGCAGAGAGCCTAGACTTTGGCAGTTTAACCAGAAGAGGGTTGCAGGCAGATCTTGTGCGACCTGAAGGAATATTGGGGGGACAGAGCACAGAGAGAGCTGGGGGAGCAAGGCCGGAGAGGAGTCGGTAGAAGACAGAAAGACCACCAACCTGCCTGCGGTGAGTGAGTGAAAGGCCCTCGGCATTGACTACATCGCAGGAGATTCCAATGATTCTGAAAGCTTTGGCCTCAACAGCGTGAAGCCGAGCAAGGTGTGAGGCAGGAGCACCAGCCCAGAGGGGGGAACAGTATTCCATTGAGCTGCGGATGAAAGCCTTGTATGTGGTGAGGAGCTCAGGTGTGCCAAGGAAGGACTTCGCACGACAGAGGATGCCCAGTCGGCGACTGGCTTTGGAGGCCAGCTTGGAAATGTGGTTTTCCCAAGAAAGATCATGGCAGATAGTGAGACCCAAAAGCTTGAGCGACAGAACTTCTTGGAGAGGATTGTTGAGAAAGTAGATGGGAGGGTTGTCCAGTCGGTCCTTTCGGCGAGACATTGTAAGAGTGTGAGATTTGTCAGGATTGAAAGACATGTTCCACTTGTTTGACCAGTCTGTGATTTTGTCCAGGTCTGCAGAGAGTGAGGAGGCTGCAGACTGCCGATCTGAGGGATGAGGAATGGAGCGACAGAGAGTAGAGTCGTCAGCAAAGAGATAGAGAGGATTTTCAAGAGAGTCAGAGAGATCATTGATGAAGACCAGAAAAAGCACAGGGCCCAGAACACTACCTTGGGGAACTCCAGCCTGAACAGGAAGAGGAGATGAGAGAAACCCATTCAGGGCCACACGCTGACTACGACCAGAGAGGAAGTCCGCCAGCCATGCATGGATTTCCATGGATACCAAAGGAGGAGAGTTTGGAGAGCAGAGCAGGGTGCCAGACCATATCGAAGGCACGTGAAATGTCAAGGGAGACGGCTCTAATTTCCTGTTTGGCGTTGAGGACCTCCATCCATTGTTGAGAAAGCAGAAGCAGCATGTCCAGAGTAGAGTGACCAGGTCTGAAACCAAATTGATGATCAGAGATCAAGCCATTGGAGAAGAGGAAAGATTTAATATCTGAAGCAATGATGGATTCCATGACTTTGCTGATAATTGGGAGAAGGCTGATTGGTCTGTAGTTGCTGGGATCTGTTTTTGCACCTTTTTTGTGCAAAGCGGTGATGTTGGCTGATTTCCAAGCAGATGGCAGATGACCTTGAGCAAAAGAGAGGGTGAAGAGAACAGAAAGAGGGAGTGAAAGTGCAGAAGAACATGATTTTAGGACCCGTGGGCTGATGCCGTCAGGACCAGTTGCAGAATCAGAGTCGAGGGTTGCCAGAAACTTTTCCACCTTGTCAGGAGGAAAGGACACAGAGTCCAGGAGCAGCTGGGTACGACTGGGTACGGTGGGTACAGAGAGGGATGGGTTTGGGACACAAGATTTAGAGGCAAACACAGAGTTGAGGCATTCAGCTTTTTCACGTGCGGAGTCAGCCGTTAAGCCGTTTGAGGTGAGGGAGGGGATGGAGGGGGAACAAACACCAGAAACAGATTTGACCAGACGCCACCAGGATTTGGAAGAGGGAGACAGATAAGAGAGTTCGGTCTTGAGAATGGTGAGATATTGTTTCCTGGCTCTCCTGAGGGTGGACACACACTTGTGACACATCCAATAAAGTTGTAGTTCCAATTGTAATAATTGTAATTCCAATTGTTGTAAAGTTGTAGTTGTAGTTCCAATAAAGCATGACGACATGGAAGGATCACACAATGGAAGCAATATAACAATATATTAAAGTACAGAACGAGCACACAAACAACCACAGCCACAACAACAATTATGTGTTAGAAAATATCCTTTTTCAAGGGTTTTTCTTAATTTACATCCTCATTGCCACTCGCAGATCGACATGCAATGTTTGAAGTACAACATGCTGTCTTTTAATTAAACCCATTCACCGAAGCAACAGGTAGGCACGGCTAGTGTTTGAAAACCCCCCAAATATGGATTATACCTGTGTAAAAATAGTGGGCAACACATTCCCAGGTCAGAGACGTTTTACATATTACGTAGCGGTATTACATATGTTTAACATAGATGTGTCACAGGCGTCTCTATAATCAATTGGTTTCCAAGTTTAATTCAAACATTTAAGCCTCTGGGTAGCGAAGCAAGACAACGACGACGACTACTACTTTTTCGTGGCCCCAATTATTTCTACCTGCCTTGGTCCTTGTAAGGAAAGTTTAGGCTCGTCTTCCAGTTTGACTTAAGGTGACTTAGGGGAGGAATTTTGAATTTGTTGTGGGGGTGGAGGCAGTGATAACTCACCTACTCTTTCCAAACAAGACGGTGCGATATCTAACATCCACCAACTAAACCTAGCAGATGTCCATCCATGACGAAAAATGTACCAATCCGACATTATACATTGTCTGGTCAATACTCAAGTACAGACCATCCATCACACCAACCCCAAGGATGCTATCAAGGATGCATCTTCATGGTGATTGAACCCCACCTCCCCCAATGCAAATCGGGGGCCAAATCTTCCCCATTCTTCCCTGCTGCCCGGATTCGTCAGGGCAGCGCGGTCACGGTCAGAGTGCCGATTGGTCCCCATGGACCGACCCTTTCCCTCTTGTCTTTCTTTTTCTTTCTTTCTCTCTATATATCTCTCTCTCTCTCTCTCTCTCTCCAACTCTGTCATGACTCTGACTTTGTGAATGCAGGGGTACACCATTCTGGATGTGGGGGATCTCTGGGCTGCTCCTGGGAGATCGATCGGCTGTCTCTGTGCCACGGACTTGGTTGAAAGAACTGTCCGGGGCTATACAACAAACAACAACAATCCCAAGGAGCTGAATTGAAATGCCACCATTCAAACATTGCATTTTGTTCATACACTATATAAATAAATAAAAACAATTGACACAGAAGTACGTACGTACAACATGTGATTATGATGACATACACACTGTGCAGAGCAGGATCAGTTGAGAAACGGTCAAACATTTTATTAATTTAACGTATGTAATATATATATATATATATATATATATATATATATATATATATATATATATATATATATATGTGGCCAGTAAACTGTGCATCTTCTGATTCATGAAATCAGACAGAAGTGCAAGCTGCCAATTGCAAATGAGTTGGAACACGCAACGATATTTCAAACACTCGTATGAAGCAGCATTTATTCAACGGATTTAGTATTCAACATAATTTTGAACAATTGCGGTACTTTCTCCAGATCAATCCTTATCATTCATGTTGCGACGAGCGTTTTCTCTCAAATGAAGCCTTGTGTGTTTCTGACAGGCCGACGACGTCGGGAACGACTTTGTGCACGTAGCGCATTTGTACGGCCGTTCACCTGTATGGATTCGAAGATGTATTTGACAAGTCGTGGGATGTGTAAATCCTTTCCCACATGTTGTACATTTGTACGGACGTTCGCCGGTGTGAATCCTCATGTGTATCTGACAAGCCGTCAGTTGGGTGAAGCCTTTTCCGCAGGTTGTGCATTTATATGGGCGCTCACCAGTGTGCGTCCGCATGTGCTTCTGGCAAGCGGAAAAGAAGACGAATCCTTTGCCACACGTGGTGCATTTCCATGGCAGGTCTCCCGTGTGAATCTTCAAATGACGCTGATAATTAAAAACCGCAGCGAATGCCTTTCCACAAGTCAAGCACTTGTATAGGCAATCCTCTGCCGGCGGCCTCGCCGAAGGTCGACAGTGTTCTCGGGTGTGAATCTTCATGTGCTTCTTACGGTTTCCTGCGAGCGCAAATGTCTTGTTGCACACGGAGCACTTGTAAGGACGTTCTCCCGTGTGGATCCTCATGTGTTTTTGACGGCTGGACGAACGAGCGAACGCCTTGTCGCAGATGTTACACTTGTATGGGCACTCCTTGGTGTGAACTCTCATGTGCTTTCTGCAGTCTGATAACTGAGTAAAGGTCTTGCCACAATAATCACACTTGTGCGGTCGCTCTCCAGTGTGGACCCTCATGTGTGCATTCAGGTTTCCCTTGCGAGTAGAACTGTAGGGACAATGGCTGCATTTATGCTTCTTCAGCTCGGCCATCTGCGTGTGAGTCAGGGTGTGAAGGTGCAACGAAGCCTCGGTCAGGAAGGTCTGGTGGCAGCTCATGCAAACGTGCTTACCGATATTCTTCGGCATTTCTCCTGCAAGAAATTGCACAAGTACTAAAATACTTAGCAAATTACTTATCTTAACCCAAGTTCCTGCTCTATTGTGGCCACAGCTCTTCGATGAGACTCCATGAGTGTTAAACCACAACAACAGGCATTTTAAAAGGCCATTTTCCCTACAAGAGCGGGGGTTAGCCTTGCGGGCCCCATGACAATCTTCTCCACTTTGCCCTATTTTCTGCATCTCTCCTTGTTAACCCCCTTGCCCGCATTTCTTCTTCCACCATCCCGCCCGCCCGCCGCATGCCCGCCAAGTCTTTCTCGGTCCTCCCCGTCCTCTACTTCCTTCCACATTCATTTCCATCACTCTTCTCAACCAGTCACTTTCATCCTTCCTCAACACATGACCAAACCATCTCAAACTGTTTCTCTTCACAGCATCCATCACAGGCTCTATTCCCATCATCTTTCGCAATTCATCATTTGTCTTCCTCTCTCTCAACGATACTCCGCACATCCACCGAACCATTCGCATTTCCACCCTTTGTTGCTGCTCTACTTTCATTACCCATGTCTCGCTCCCATAAATCATAACACTTCTCACACATGCAGTATACACCTTTCCCTTCAGCTTCAACGACACTCCCCTCCTCGTCAGCACGCCACTCAGTTCCCGAAACTTCTTCCATGCACATCTCACTCTAGCAACCGTTGCCGAGTCTAGTGTTAAACCACGAACGGATATATTGAGTACACCAACTACATCAAGTAAATGGCATAGAAATAATGACGAGGGCATGCCCGACCGAACAATCAATTTGTCAAAACATGTTGACGAACACTTAAATTATTGGCAACCACAGACGAAAAACGGGTACCCGACGTTAAGATATCCAGAACGTCTGCATTAGAGGGCTCTCTGGCTGATATAGCAGGGAATTGCAACCCAAAAGGACCGACGAGGGTAAAAACCACCCCAAAGGCCCAAATATGCAATAACGTGTAGAAACCATGCTTAACTATTTAACCGCACGAGTGATATTTTAAGAGCCCAAAAAGGGAAAATAAACAGCAAAAGAGAATGAAAAAAATAGATATTGAGGACATCATACCAGCTTCCGGTTGAAGGGCATTGTTCTCTGGCTCCTCTGGAACAAAAGGCTGCCCTTCGTCGCAGACAATACTTAAAGCTACCTGAGTCGTTGGATCTACATCGGTAGGGCAATCGTTTGTCTTCGCTGTGTCAGCATCATCGCCTGTGCAATATTGGTGAAGAATTGATGAGAGGAGATTGAAGCAACCTTAGTACGTAAGGTGGAGTTCATGCCATGTGCTACAAACTTGAGTTTCTACTAAAACCACGGTGGTATAGCAGCTGCTCATTAATCCAGAAATACTTGGAATAACACATTCTCACATAGCTGCCATCACATGATGGACTTTTCACCTTCCTTTGATTGGCTTTTTTCAGAAAAACTCTGACATGGGAATAAACCCAATTTAAGCTAGTCAGACTTTCAGTAAAATAAGGAACACAATTATTACCCCACATTTCAATTTGTAGCTGAGTCCCTTACCAAAACGCCATTTATTCTACATACAGTATTTCAATTATGACCGAGTCCTGTGCTTCATACCCGATGTGGATGCAGGACTGCCGACCTGCACGAGAAGCACAGGAAGAGGTGCTCGTTGAGCCTCATCATGACAGCTAGATTCATTCTGAATAGGTTCCGGCCCACTGGAATGTATATCTCCGTTTTTCCCCTCATGAGAATCCGTAGTACCTAGGGGGGAGGAAGGGAAGGGGGAGGAGGGAAATGGTTTTGCAGCAATCTATGTAGCGTTTGTGTTAATTCAGCATGTCAAAAGCAACCCACATAGTGGTCACAGCTGTATCAAATCAACGATGCAGCTTAATGCCTTTCAGGATAAGAGAGAAAGAAAGAGAGAGAGAGAACGCGAGATAAAAAGAAAGAAAGAGATAGAAAGAAAGAGAGAGATAAAGAGAGAAAGAAAGAGATATATAAAGAGACAGAGAGAGATAAAAAGAAGGAGAGATTATGAAGAGAGAAAAAAAACCACCTTTAGAGGCCATTCGCGGGGGTTGGCCTTTTTTGGGCACCGTGGTTGTTGTTGTTTTTTGGTCCCCTTTTTTGAAGCAATGTTTTACGGCCGGATGCCCTTCCTGCCACCAACCCTGTTTGTCGCCTTTCACGACAAACAGGGAATTACCAGTGAACTGGTACTCAATTAGTCGACCTCGGAAGGATGACAGGCTGAGTCAACCCCCCTGGCGTTAATTCAGCGATCGACTGAGATTCGAACCCAGGATCTGGCACCCTAGCCGCTAAGCCAACACCAGATTATGAAGAGAGAAAGATATATATATATATATATATATATATATATATATATATTGTTACAGACGCGGTTTTAGATGTTATATTGACCGAGCGGTGGTGTATTTAACCGCGTCCGAACAGTTACTCCCCGATTAGAACCCGATTCCACCCGACGTTGACCAGATCGCCCCACAGATATTCAATCGGGAAACCTCTAAAGCGACCGAAAGAGAATGAAAAAGAAGAAGAAGAATACGGAGGAAGAACAGATTTATTATACACACACAAGCAATGGATGGAAGAAGCAGTAACACAGCGAATCGTTAACTTACACTATTCATTTTTACTTAACCCCAAGACAACGAGCAGGACAGGACGTTCACACTTACACAGGGGATATTGCAGGCAGGTAGGGCTTGAGGTGGATTGCTTGAGAGGGAGGCAAAGTCGGAGGCAGCAGCTCTCAATTCCTCGCGGTTTTGGTGGGAAAACCCTCCGTCGCGTATCCGCTGCGGTAGACGTCACGCGCTGGTTCGGCACACCTGCTCCTCTTCTTGTGGTGGAGCCGTCTCCCTCCTTTCAGCGCGTCTCTCCAAAGCTGGTTTCCTTGCCGAGTACCTCTCCTCTTTGGCTTGGAGCGTTTCGCATCTCACCGCTCCTCTTGGTGCCGCCTCTTTGCTCATCTCCCAGGTCATCTCCCAAGTCATCTCCTAAAGCAGTCCCTTACAGTCGCTTTTATCACCTCGGGCGGAATTAAGCCGCCGGATCCGAGGGCACGCCTACCGGGTCGCTCACCGCGGTGCTGATTGGCTGTTAGGGCTGGCTCACTCCTCCCCTCTTATGACGAGGTGGAGACACGCCTTTCTTCTCCGAGATTAGCACATGGGCAATGGCGGCCTGCGGGATTGAAAACAACTCCCACCCTTTTGAAAGGAACTTTGGAGAGCGGAGATGTTTGGGGAAATTGGAAGGGCCTACGCTTATTTTGTTTGATACAATGCAAAGTCAATCTAGTGGGAAACACATATTTAGCCTACATGGAATAAGGAAATACACTATTTAAAAGATATATCGTGACCTGCGTGTAAGTTTCATGGAATTAACGAGGACGGCTGCGACCATTATTTACATTAACAGGGTGTTACCATACTTTTGTAACGTTCACATTGTAACGTTTCCACATTCGTTACACTATATATATATATATATATATATATATATATATATATATATATATATATATATATATATCTATATTATAATAGCCGTAGATGATTCTGTCTGTCTGTCTGTCTATCTGTTGGGTGTCTGTCCGGGGTGTGGCTTACTCGGTTTGCAGAGTAGCTCCACCCATAGCTCCACCCATTCTGGGAGTGGCTATAAACAAATATCCACCATTTTATTAACTCGCATAGCTTTGAGTCCTGTTTTGTAGGCCCGTGGTGTCTTGCTCTCCCCCAGTTTTATTTCAAATCAAATTCGATAAATCATTTCATTTTTCACAGTCGCTAACATAGTTTTAGACTCGGTTGAAAAAACGGGAAGAAAATCCGATGAAAGTTGCCGTTTATAGAACGAAATGAATTCTCAAAGGCCTGTAACTTCAAGTCCATTGAGTCTCTCTCACGCCTTTATCTCCAATCTAACTCACCATATGATTTCATTTTTATCGATGGTTTTACTTTTAGACTCGGTGTCAGCAATAATTGAGAACAATCCACACACGCGGGAAAATGCAGAGATATATTTTTTAAAATCGCGTCATGGTGTATCATACACCGCCCAACATGACACCGCCGGCAATGTGTCGATATATATTAAAAATTCGCTTTTGCTTTTCCGTTATGATATATTACTATTTCGTTTGATGATAGTCGTCACAAAAACGTCAACAATGATGCCGACATATATTTCTTCGTTTTTATTTCATTCAACATATTAGCCGGAAGTAAAATATGTTTCAGGAAATTACCGAGAGATATTTCTTCGTTTTTTTTATTAGTTATGTGCGCATACACTTTAAATAGGTTTATTTGAAATCTTTAATTTTCCACAAACATTCCACACACGCGGGAAAATGCAGAGATATATTTTTTAAAATCGCGTCATGGTGTATCATACACCGCCCAACATGACACCGACGGCAATGTGTCGATATCTATTTTAAATTCGATATATCATTTCATTTTTCACAGTCGCTAACATAGTTTTAGACTCGGTTGAAAAAAAACGAGAAGAAAATCCGATGAAAGTTGCCGTTTATAGAACGAAATGAATTCTCAAATGCCTGTAACTTCAAGGCCATTGAGTCTCTCTCACGCCTTTATCTCCAATCTAACTCACCATATGATTTCATTTTTATCGATGGTTTTAGAGTCGGTGTCAGCAATAATTGAGAACATTCCACACACGCGGGAAAATGCAGATATATTTTTTAAAATCGCGTCATGGTGTATCATACACCGCCTAACATGACACCGACGGCAACGTGTCGATACATATTAAAAATTCGATATATCATTTCATTTTTCACAGTCGCTAACATAGTTTTCGACTCGGTTGAAAAAAAACGGGAAGGAAATCAAATGAAAGTTGCCGTTTATAGAACGAAATGAATTCTCAAACGCCTGTAACTTCAACTTCAAGGCCATTGAGTCTCTCTCACGCCTTTATCTCCAATCTAACTCACCATATGATTTCATTTTTATCGATGGTTTTGGACTCGGTGTCAGCAATAATTGAGAACATTCCACACACGCGGGAAAATGCAGAGATATATTTTTAAAAATCGCGTCATGGTGTATCATACACCGCCCAACATGACACCGACGGCAACGTGTCGATATATATTAAAAATTCGCTTTTGCTTTTCCGTTAAGATATATTACTTTTTCGTTTGATGACAGTCGTCACAAAAACGTCAACAATGATGCCGACATATATTTCTTCGTTTTTATTTAATTCAACATTATTAGCCGGAAGTAAAATATGTTTCAGGAAATTACCGAGAGATATTTCTTCGTTTTTTAAAATTAGTTATGTGCGAATACACTTTAAATAGGTTTATTTGAAATCTTTAATTTTCCACAATATAATTTACTTGCCATTTATCATTTGATGATTACGAGACAAATTCCTCTTGAGGATCGTGACAATTCATGCGCTGCGTGGAAACTTCTATTTCCAAAATGAATGAGACGATCGATGAAGAACGCAGACTTGAACAGGATGCAGCAAGAAAACGAATGAGACGGGCGAACGAGTCCATCGACGAACGTCAATGCAAACTTGCGGGGTCACCCGTGGGAATCCCACGGGCATGGATGTGTGTGACATTTCGACATATTGAGTTAGATGCTGCACATTCATTTTTACAAAATGGTTACTGGCAAGTCATCAGATCCAGAAATGGTGTAAAAACCACCGTTTAGAGGCCATTTTTCCCCGCAAAGCGGGGGTTGGCCTTTTCGGGGACCGTGGTAGTTGTTGTTTTTTTGTCCCCTTTTTGAAGCAATGTTTTACGGCCGGATGCCCTTCCTGACGCCAACCCTTTTTGCCGCCTTCAACGACAAACAGGGAATTACCAGTGAACTGGTACTCAATTAGCCGACCTCGGAAGGATGACAGGCTGAGTCAACCCCCCTGGCATTAATTCGGCGATCGACCGAGATTCGAACCCAGGATCCTAAGCCGGCACCCTAGCCGCTAGCCCAACACCAGAAATGGTGTCATGAACACAATTTATTTACGCACAAGCACAAAAGCAAGACGGGCCGATTTCCGATTCCGACGGGCCGACGGGCGAGACGGGCCGATTTCCGATTCCGACGGGCCGATTTGGAGCAAGAAAAAGAACGAGACGGGAGAAAAAGGAGAGAAACGAGACGGGGAAAGCCGATTGGAGAGGCGAGTGAGGCGCGATTGGAGAGGAGTGTGAGGCGCGATTGGAGAGGAGTGTGAGGCACGATTGGAGAGGAGTGTGAGGCGTGATTGGAGAGGAGTGTGAGGCACGATTGGAGAGGAGTGATTGGAGGGGAGTGTGAGGCACGATTGGAGAGGAGTGTGAGGCACGATTGGAGAGGAGTGTGAGGCGCGATTGGAGAGGAGTGTGAGGCGCGATTGGAGAGGAGTGTGAGGCGCGATTGGAGAGGCGTGTGAAGGATTGCAGAGGAGAGGAGTGTGAGGGATTGGAGAGGTGAGGGATTGGAAAGGAGAGGGATGTGAGGGTTTGGAGAGGAGAGGAGTGCTAGGTGGAGAGAGGAGAGTGTCAGGTGGAGACAGGAGAGTGTCAGGTGGAGACAGGAGAGTGTCAGGTGGAGAGGAGTGAGGGGTCACATATTATGTGAAATAACTAAATTCACACCATTTCTGGATCTGATGACTTGCCAGTAACCATTTTGTAAAAATGAATGTGCATCATATAACTCAATATGTCGAAATGTCACACACATCCATGCCCGTGGGATTCCCACGGGTGACCCCGCTAGTATATATATATATATATATATATATATCTATAATTCCAGTAATCTCTGTGTGTCTGTCTGTGTGTCTGTGTGTCTGTGTGTCTGTGTGTCTGTGTGTTTGTCTGTGACCGCTGTTTCTCGACAACCACGGGTCCGATATACTTGAAACTTGCCAGGTATATTGCTGGGGACCCGAGGATGTGCCTTTTCAAGGTTTGAAATTAATCGGACAAGTACCTACCGAGCTATGTCCAAAAAACGCTTCAACCAATCAGAGAGCAGCGAGCTATCACGTGTGCCGAACCGTTAATGCAATGCAAGCGTTAATGCGTTAATGCAAGGCTTTTCTTTTTTTCCCTCTTCTCTTTCTACTTTTCCTTGCGATTAAATTGCAAACAGCCAAAATACGTTGGCGCTAATTGAATAATTGGCCATTAACACTAAAATAATCGTAACTGCGATATGCCAACTTCCGGACAGTGCAGCCTTCCCTGTTGTTGTTGTTTGCAGCAGCTGTTTGCAGCAAGGCAAGGCTTTTCTTTTTTTCCCTCTTCTCTTTCTACTTTGCCTTGCGATTAAATTGCAAACAGCCAAAATACGTTGGCGCTAATTGAATAATTGGGCATTATGTTTTACAACTAATAAAAACGAATTTGCGATTCATTCGCTTTCCTGCGCGTTTGTGTACGCGATGGCGATTTCTTTACCAAACTCCGGAAGCCGTTCGCTTTGGACCGAACCATTGCATGTAAATAGAGGGGGGGGGATTGTCACCACTCGCAAGCCGTTCGCTTTGGACCAAACCATTTCATGTAAATAGGGGGGGGGATATAATTTTAGATATATATATAGTACGGGCATGCCCTAGTATATATAAAGAGAGAGGAAGAAAGAGAAAAAGAGAGAGATATATATATATATACAAACAGAGAAAGAAAGATATATATATATATATATATATATATATATATATATATATATATATATATATATATATATATATGCGGGGCTTGAGACCCCTGCCCGCCTTGTGTCCTTATATTGTTTGACCAATTACCAAATATAAACCAACCATGTTTGCTTTGCTTAAAAATATCATATCCTTTAGATCCTTTGAAACCCTGCTTTTCCCTTTAAAAGACTTACTTTGCCTGTCATGTATCTCAAGGATGATGTACTTTGTGTGACTTTTTATAGCATGTCTCTTACTGTCGAAATATCCTTTTGGAACTTACTATATCCTTATAAAGAATGATATGTCTTGTAAAAGCCAGGCCCTGATGGTATTATCCTTCACTCTGTGAAGACCAAACCGTATCTTCCCAGTCCCCCTTTACTGTGCTAGATCACTTTTCATGTTTGACATTTTAACGACTTGCTGAACTTTCCCCCAATTAACTGGTTTCTAGAGAATCGTCAACATGTTTGACCCTTAAATGACCTTGGAGACTACTCTGTCTTTCCTTTGTCTCGAGAGCAAAAACCACACCCCAATATTCCCTTTATAAAGTGAAACTCGACCGAATTATTTCAGAGCATCATGTTGGAATCCTGGTCCTTGTGGGCCTCAGTTTTAAGCATTTTGCTTTCCACCAAGCTTGTGTGTTTGATGAATCAAATAAATATCTCAGTTGTTCCTTCTCTCAATCATGAGTCTTGAGTCCTAAGTCACGGATCCATCATATATATATATATATATATATATTGTTGTGGATATGAGAATGTTGTTATTTATTATTGTTGTGTAATGAATTGTTGTAAAATGTCACCCTCCTTCCTGCATTTGTTGTTGTATAAAGGTCAAAGGGCGTTCCCGTAGTTAATTCCATAAAACATACACGAATTTACATGTTTTTAAACGTTTCCCAGTGTGTACCCTGGTCAGAATAGGTACACCGTATCCCTGCGTGTCGTAAGAGACGACTAAGAGGGTTGGCGTCAGGAAGGGCATCCGGCCATAAAAACATTGCCTCAAAAAGAGAACCATGACAATCACAAGTACATATGGGCAGGGTGCAGCCCGAAGTGGAGATCGGTTTCTGAGGTTTGGGACATGGAATGTGGGGACAATGACAGGGAGATCAGGAGAAGTGGTGGAAGTATTGGTCAGAAGAAGAGTGGACATATGTTGTGTGCAAGAGACGAGATGGAAGGGAAGTGGTGTGAGAATGGTGAAGGGTAGGCAGGGACAGAAATACAAGTTTGTGTGGCAAGGGTGCCCGGAGGGCGTGAATGGTGTTGGTGTCCTGTTTTCTGAGGAGTTTGTAGACAGTGTGGTAAGTGCGACTAGAGTGAGTGATAGGTTGATGATGGTGAAAATGATGATTGGAAAGCTCTTGGTGAACGTCATCTCGGGATATGCTCCGCAGGTTGGTCGAAGCGATGAAGAGAAGGACAAGTTCTGGTGTGCGATAGAGAAGCTGATGGAAAACGTGAAAGATGAGGAAGTTGTTGTGGTGGGAGGAGACCTGAATGGACATGTGGGAAGGAGTATGGATGGTTTTGAGGGAGTTCATGGGGGTTACGGATATGGTGTGAGAAATGGAGAAGGTGAAAGGATTTTGGAGTTTGCTGATGGAGCTGATTTGTTGATTTGTAATACTCAGTTCCAGAAAGAGGACAATAAGCTTGTTACATACACGTCAGGTGGGTCGACGACAACCGTTGACTACCTGATGGTGCGTCGGCGAGATAGGGGGCACCTCCGGGACACAAAGGTGATCCCGGGGGAGGAGGTTGTTTCACAGCACCACTTGGTTGTCTGCGACATAAGGGTGAAAGGTGCGAGGAGAGCTCGGCGGGTGAAGTACCAACCGAGAATGAAGGTGTGGAGGTTGAAAGAGGTGACAGTAAGGGAGGCATTAAAAGAGAGGCTGAGTAGGGTAGAGGATGATGTGGTTGAGCTTGAAAGTGGTTGGATGTCAATGAAAGCTAGTCTGTTGGGAGCCGTTGGTGAGGTATGTGGATGGACAAAAGGACCACCGAGGCACTCGGAAACATGGTGGTGGGATGTTGAGGTTGGAAAGAGGATTGACGAGAAGAGGAAGAAGTTCAAAGAGTGGCAGAAGGCGAAGGGTACGGGAGCAGAAACAGCAGAGCATGAAAGTTATAAGGCAGCCAGGAAGGCTGCAAAGAAAGAGGTAGCAAAGGCGCAGGAGGCATGTAGGAAAATGTTCGGAGAACGCTTGGATTCGGAAGAGGGTCAGAAAGCAGTATTCAAGATTGCAAAGCAGATAGCGAAAGAGAGGTGTGATGTGATGGGGGTGAGTTGCTTGAAGGATGAAGTGGGA
Source organism: Myxine glutinosa (assembly GCF_964187855.1). Classification (NCBI taxonomy): domain Eukaryota; kingdom Metazoa; phylum Chordata; class Myxini; order Myxiniformes; family Myxinidae; genus Myxine; species Myxine glutinosa. Next base: position 123,049 of record NW_027617018.1, read on the forward strand.
CAAATCGTTGTCGACCCAGATGGAATTAAAGGAAGATGGAAAAGATATATGGAAATGCTGTTGAATACAGAGAATGAATGGGATGGCAACATAGAGAGTAACCCAGTTTTAGGACCGGCAGAGAAGATAACTGAGAAGGAAGTTGACGAAGCGATAAAAGCAATGAAGAGTGGAAAAGCGGGAGGGCCGACGGGAGTTGTGGGAGATATGTTGAAGGCAGCAGGAAGTTGGGGTGTGAAGAGAATGACAGAGATCTGTAATTTGGTGGTGAAAGAAGGCCGCATTCCAGTGGATTGGGAACTGAGTACCCTCGTCCCTCTATACAAGGGGAAAGGTGACCCTCTGGAGTGTGGCTCGTACCGAGCGATAAAGTTATTGGAGCATGGAATGAAGGTATTGGAAAGGGTGTTGGAGAGGAGTACAAGGAAGAAAGTGAAGATCGACGAAATGCAGTTTGGATTTATGCCAGGAAGAGGAACGACAGATGCGCTTTTCATTGTGAGGCAGTTGCAGGAGAAGTACATGGATAAGAGGAAGAAGTTGTTTTTTGGGTTTGTTGATCTGGAGAAAGCATTCGATAGGGTTCCACGCAAAGTATTGACATGGGCATTGAGGAAGTTAGGAGTGGAGGAATGGTTGATCAGAGTAGTGATGGCAATGTACAAAAGAGCACGCACAGCTGTAAGGACGAAGGACGGGAACAGTGGTGAGTTTGAGGTGAAGGTGGGAGTGCATCAGGGGTCGGTACTAAGTCCACTACTATTTGTAGCTGTGATGGAGGTGCTGGCTCAGACCGTAAAGGAGGGTTTACCGTGGGAGTTGTTGTATGCAGATGATCTGGTGTTGATTGCGGAAAGTATGGATGGACTGAAGGAAAAGATGAACAAGTGGAAGGAATGTATGGAGACAAAAGGTCTGAAGGTGAATATCGGAAAGACAAAGGTGATGGCAAGTGGTAAAGCATGTGGTGAGGTGGAAAGAACTGGGAAGTGGCCGTGTGCTGTGTGTAGGAAGGGTGTCGGAGTGAACTCCATTCAATGTACAATGTGTGCTGAGTGGGTTCATCAAAAATGTAGTGGTCTGAGAGGGTCATTAACCAGTGTGGCAGCTACATTCAAATGTAAGGTGTGCACAGAGGGAGCTGCAGATGGAGGAAATGTTGAGTTGGATCTTGGAGACGGCGTGAAGCTGGAAGGTGTGAAAACATTTTGCTACCTCGGAGACATGCTGAATGGAGAAGGTGGATCAGACTCGGCAACGGTTGCTCGAGTGAGATGTGCATGGAAGAAGTTTCGGGAACTGAGTGGCGTGCTGATGAGGAGGAGAGTGTCGCTGAAGCTGAAGGGAAAGGTGTATGCTGCATGTGTGAGAAGTGTTATGATTTATGGGAGCGAGACATGGGTAATGAACGTAGAGCAGCAACGAAGGCTGGAAAGGGTGGAAATGCGAATGGTTCGATGGATGTGCGGAGTATCGTTGAGAGAGAGGAAGCCAAATGATGAATTGCGAAAGATGATGGGAATATTGCCTGTGATTGATGCTGTGAAGAGGAACAGGTTGAGATGGTTTGGTCATGTATTGAGGAAGGATGAAAGTGACTGGTTGAGAAGAGTGATGGAAGTTAATGTAGAAGGAAGTAGAGGACGGGGAAGACCGAGAAAGACTTGGCTAAAGATGGTGGAAGAAGAAATGCAGGCAAGGGGAGATGCAGAAAATAGGGCAAAATGGAGAAGATTGTCATAGGGGCCGCAAGGCTAACCCCCGCTCTAGCAGGGAACATGGCCTTAAAATGCATGTTGTTGTTGTGTTGTTGTATACACGAAGGACACCATATATCCCGGTTCGGTAGTTATATCCTTATTATGTGTATTAGTGTAAGGCCGTGTCTTCCATTAATTTAAATACTCCATTGCACCAAGTGAAATAAGAGTAGATTCCCTTCACATTCCCCTTCCAACAATTGCCAACTGTTCCCTCCGTGACTCCATTCGCCACGAGGTCAGCTCGGAGAAGAAGGGGGAGGAGCTGCCGACTCCTGGGCGTGCCCGCCCATCGTCATCAAGGGCGGAGCCAGAGGGCCGTGCCGACCAATCAGGGCCGAGACGAGCTCACCGATGGGCGTGTTCTAGAGACCGGCGGCTTGATTTGCCCACGGCGTTATAAAGAGCGCGTGCGGAAGCCGTGGAAAAGAAGTGCGCACGAGGGCGAAGCAAAAGAGGAAGAGAGGTACGTCCTGAGAGCGATACGTCCTAAGATATACGTCCAAAGAGATACATGCAGCGATACGTGCGACGATCAAGTGCAAGCGAGTCAGAGCGGCGAAGTGCGAAGTGCCAAGTAGGGCAAGTGCCGAGTGCGCAGTGCCAAGCGCAAGAGAGTTCTAAGGAGCAGCTTTGGAGAGCGCACGGTGCACCGGAGGGGCTTCGCCGTGCAGTTTGGAACCGCGGCTGTTTGGCGATCCCAGCTCGGGTATTGACGACGGCTATCCGCTCCCGGCCCGACCGATCCCCGCTGAACCTTCCTCCCCCGCCAAGCCATTCCTCCTTCCGATCCTTCCTGCCTGCAAATTCCCAATTCATGTGAGTCCGTCTTTCGTTTGTTCTGTCCAGGGTTCTAAGTAAGACTGCCATAGATAAGCTAAGTTTCACTGTGTCCGCTTCTTCTTCTTCTGTTTTTATTTTATTATCCTTCCTTCTCCTTGGTTTCTTTGATTGTGTAAATAGTAGGAATAAATATAGTAGCATTTCCAACCTTTTTGCTTTGGTGTTCTTCTTCTTCACACCCTTCGTCTTTGTCTTTTCCCAATATTGAATATCTGTGGCGCGATTCGGCCAACGTTCAGGAATCGGGTTAGTCGGGGTAACTGTTCGGGCGCGGCGGCCATCCGCTCGGCAAACAACATCCTCGCCGCGGTCCCGTAACAATATATATATATATATATATATACGTATATATATATATATATATATATATATATATATATATATATATATATATATATAATCGGGAGATTGAATAAGACGCGGACGTAGCTTCAGGGCTTCGATCTTTAATTCGACAAGCTTTCGACCAACAAAGGTCTTCTTCTGAGTCTACAAAAACAGCAGGCATGTATATCAGTCAAGTGTGTATGGTGATGTGTGTGAGATGTGTGATGTGAGTAAAAAATTGCATACAATAACAATTGGTGTCTGGGAGTGGGATTCGGGGCCCGAACCAAATTTTTAAAACATCTAGAAAAAAAAATTTTGGTCAAAATTACGAGCTGCCGAAATTTTTTTTTTTTAAAGCAAAACCCGAATTTTGAAATCGCGCCATGGCTGTTCAAGGCGACGGGATGCCGGTGGGAGAGATAGACGGGGTAGAATCGACCCAGGACTTAGGAAAAAAAATGGTGGAGGAGAGTAAAGAAGGTGTGGTTGAGGGTGTATCAGGTGCACAAAATGGCGCCTCGCACATGACTACGGCGCCCGCGACCGTAGCAGCGCCGCCGGTGGATTCGAACCTTTGGTTGCTACAAGCCGGGGTCCCTGTGCAAGACTGGGTGAGCATTAAACTATTGCTAATCCAGATGAATGCAAAAATGGATGCCATGATAGACAAAACAAGGTGTGATCGGGGAAAATTGGAGGGAATAAATGACCGGGCCAAAGAAGTAAATGAGGGACTGGCGAGGGACAGAGTCGCATATGAAGCAAGGGAGGAGCAGAGGGACAGAGACCGCAAGTTGGGCGAAAGGGTCCCACGGGTGCACGACGAGGTAAAGCGAGGCGAAAAGCGTATAGAGAAAGAGGTGAGAAATAATACGGCAAAGTTACAGGGGGGAATAGAAGATCTGACGAAAGGAGTAGAACAGCTGACAGTGGGACAAAAGGAACTAGCGGACCAAGTGGAAAAGAACACTGCAATCATCGGGGGTTTAAAAGCAACACAAAAGGACATTAAAAATGAATTAATAGCGACACAAAAGGAATGTCAAATGGTACATGAGGGATTGACGAAGAGGTTGGAAGAGGTGACAGAAGTAATGGAGACGAAGGACCGGGAGGTAAGGACGCACATAGAAACGGTTAAAGTAGCGATGGAGGAAGAAATAGAGGGGGCGCACCGGGAGCTGAAGGAGGTAAAGGAAAAATTAGAGGAGGTGGAAGAGGGGGTGAGTGAAATTAAGAAGAGACGGAGGGAAACTAAGAGGGAGATAAAGGAGGAAGTCATGGAATATGTACAAGGTCTGTGTTCAAATCATGATGAGATGCTCACTAACCAAATAAAAAGTTTGCAGGTGGCGAAGGAGATGCGTTTTTACAGAGGAGAGCAGAAGACAGAAAAGGCCTGGAGTTGGACTTTGAGTTGGTCTGAGTTGGTTGGGAGTCGGTCGTCAAGTGCAGAGTGGTGAAGAGTCAGTCAGTAGAGGTGGTGGTCAAGTGGTTGCGTTGGTTGCGGTGAGGAGTCGGTGGTAAAGAGTGAGGGACCAAGAAAGAGAGAGAAAGAGTCCTGAAGCAAGAGAGGAAGTTGTTGGACTGGGTGGGCCTAAGGAAGGAGAGAGAACCCGTCACACCAATCCCCCAAGCTCCGCGTTGGCTCCACCAAGCGTTCAGCTCCACCAAGCTCCGCGTTGGCTCCACCAAGCGTTCAGCTCCACCAAGCTCCGCGTTGGCTCCACCAAGCGTTCACCTCCAGCCATCCACCTCCTGCAATTCCCCGCGTGAGTCAGAGTCTTTTGTTTGTTCTGTCCTGGGTTAATTAAGTCTGTATAAGCTAGTATTTTCCCTGTGTCACCTGCGTCTTATGTGTTGTAAATAAACCTTGATTGCTTTCTTTTTGCTTGTGTGTAAATAGCCAATAAATTCAGTCGTATTTCCAAACCTTTCTTTGCCTTCTTTTTCCTCTTTGCATTCGTCGCCTTTGTCTTTTCCCCATTGGGCAGCTACGGTGCGATACGGCCAAAGTTCGGGTGGAATCGGGTGAGTTTTGTTAGGTCGCGGTCTTACACCACCGCTCGGTCTATAACATCTAACCGCGATCTATAACAATTTTTTATAATATTTTTATTTATATACAAAAATTTAAAATAATTTAAAATTTATAATTTTAAAAATAAAAATCTAAAAATAAAAATAATTTATAATAATATAATATTTATAAATGTATATACAAAAACATAATTTTTTACTCACATCACACATCTCACACACATCACCATACACACTTGACTGATATACATGCCTGCTGTTTTTGTAGACTCAGAAGAAGACCTTTGTTGGTCGAAAGCTTGTCGAATTAAAGATCGAAGCCCTGAAGCTACGTCCGCGTCTTATTCAATCTCCCGATTATTTATTCAATGCAAATGAGACGCCCTGCTCGTACTGTGGAGTTTCTACTATTTCTCACAGTTATATATATATATATATATATATATATATATATATATATATATATATATATAAAGAGAGAAAGAAAGAGAGATATATATATATATATATATATATATATATATATAAGGTATATATCGAGAGGAAGAAAGAGAAAGAGAGAGATATATATATATACAGTGATCCCTCGTTTATCGTGGGGGTTACGTTCCAGAACCCCCCGCGATAGACGAAAATCCGCGAAGTAGCGACCATATTTTTATTTTATTATTTATATATATTTTAAAACTTTATGACCCTCCCCACACTCTTATTAACCTTTCCCACACTCTTATTAACCTTTCTCACACTCTTATTAACCTTTCCCATACTCTTATAAACACTTCCTATACTCTTAAACACTTTTTACACTCTTAAACATACGTAATTTTAACAACATATAAAATTCTAATGGGTACTCAGCATTGAAGATACTGTAGCGACCCATGGGTTCCCCAAGCAAGACCAGCATTAGAATCTCCTTGCTCCAGCCGGTGACGTCACCGGCGGGGATCCCCGGCGCCAGAGTGGCTGGTCACGTGACCACCAAAGCGTGCGGGTATAATCAGCTACACCTGTTGATCACGTGACCACCGAAGCACGCCACGCTTGAGAGGCATGGCTTTCGGTTTCTGGTTGTGCTTTATAATGCAGCCCGATAAACGGGCTTTTCAGTGTTCCCGAGTTGGTTTTGAGAATAAATATCTTCTCGGACGAGTTTGTGTCTTGCCCGTCATTTAGTCCGTATCAAGCAAGAGCCCCGGCTCTTCAATACTACAACTTGCGTGATGAAGATGATGATGAATTAGCTGTGCAGTACTGATGACGATGAAGGTGATGACGATGATGAATGTACTGCACAGCCAGAAAGAGCATTACAGTTACCCATTACGTGGGTAACTAGCGCAAGTGGAAGCTGCCGCATCTGTGTTTTCCATACGCACGACTCTTTGTCTACTCTTCTACTGTACACTATGTACAGTATTTTATTTCTTGTAATATGTTTTAATTACTGTATTTTTCTTATTTTTTTACGTTTTTTAATTTTTTAGGCTAGAAAATGCTTATTTTACCACAAAAATATTTAAAATAATAGTATATAAAAATACATTTATACCGCAAAATCCCGCGATATAGCGAAAAATCAGCGATATAATTTTACATATACTAGCGAGAAAAACCCGCGATGTACCGAAGCCGCGAAAAGTGAACCGCGATATAGCGAGGGATGACTGTATATATATATATATATATATATATATATATATATATATCTATATATATATATATATATATATATATATATATATATATATATATATATATATATATATATATATATATAATTCCATTAATCTCTGTGTGTATGTGTGTATGTGTGTATGTGTGTATGTGTGTTTGTATGTTTGTCTGTGACCGCTGTTTCTCGACAACCACGGGTCCGATATACTTTAAACTTGCCAGGTATATTGCTGGGGACCCGAGGATGTGCCTTTTCAAGGTTTGAAATTAATCGGACAAGTACTTACCGAGCTATGGCGATTTAGCCGTTCGCCGTTCGCTTTGGCGTTGCGAATGGACCAAACCATTGCATGTAAATACAGGGGGGGGTTCTGTGGTCGTTGCGAATGGACCAAACCATTCATGTAAATAGAGGGGGGGGGGGGGGGTTCTGTGGTCGTTACTGCCACGTGGTTTCAAAGTTTTTTTTTGTTGTTGTTTGCACGCATGTTTTTTTGCACCCACGTACGGGCACGCCCTAGGATGTTTACACACACACACCCCTACACAATTTTTTTTTTTTTTTTTTTTTGGCAAGGAACGGGCACCCACGTACGGGCACGTCCTAGCTTATATATAGTACGGGCATGCCCTAGTATATATAAAGAGAGAAAGAAAGAGAGAGAGAGATATATATATAGAGAGGAAGAAAGAGAAAAGGAGAGAGAGGGATATATATATAAAGAGAGAAAGAAAGAGAAAGAGAGAGAGAGATATTTTTAAAGAGAGAAACAAAGAGAAAGAGAGAGAGATATATATATAAAGAGAGAAAGAAAGAGGGTAGAGATATAAACAGAGAAAGAAAGAGGGAGAGAGATAAAAAGAGAGAGAAACAGAGAGATAAATAGAGAGAGAGAGATAAAAAGAGAGAGAAATCACGTCATCAGCGTGCAGCGAATTAAACAATTGTTTTGGGGAACTACCTTGTTCGCACTGAAGTATTCCATTGCAAGGAATGCAACAATTCTGAACTATGAGCAGAGCTAACCATTTATACCTCCTCACAGGGCTGCGAGCCAAGCGAGTGTGAAACCGCATGTACACATCACAAACCATTTAATGAGTGTTATCAAGGATGGTGTAGAGTTTTGCTGAGCACTGGTTTGTTTTTTGGCGCTACGCTGCTTTTCCCAATAGTGCTCCTGGATTGTACATACGTTTTGCCTTTTATACTTTATCCAGACCCAGCTATAAACTGTCATCCTCGTGTTTCACAAGAAGAGCGATTCATCAATGTCTGTGCCATCCCTGGGATGGTTATTAAAGTGCGTCTCCTGCCTTCCAGCATTTGTTGCTGGATGTTAAATATCCCACGGTGTCCTTTGCGAAGAATAGTCGAGCTATCGCCGGCACAATGGCCAAATTCGATATTCCTGCCCTAACCAGCAGAGGGCATTACATCACACCCGTACCCTCAGCCAATGATGTTACCCTGCAGCCTTGTGCTGCATACAAATGATGAAGAAGAAGAAGAAAAAGAAGAGGAAGACTCCTTTGCTGAATGATGGATATCCTTGGATAGCAGCTGTGCTGGAATGTGACAACCCCTTTTCATTCCTTGAACTTGGAGTCGGTTGAACTTGCATATTCTCTTCTACCCACACTCCCAGCCCAGCTCCCTGCAATGCGTCACGATGTTACCGCATGAACGAGTTGTTCCATCCGCTGAAAGGAGATGATAAACTGACCAATTAGGAACACATTGTTGGCCTGGTGGAAGGCGGGGATCGCTTGTGGAAGGCGGAACTTACGTCGGAGAAGGCGATGCTCAAGCTGTTCCAGCACAAGGAGAGTTCACAGTGCGAATGAGGAATGTTTCCCCCCTCCAAACCACATTGAACATAAATATGTGAACAAAAAGCTACATTTAGTTAACATGAGTTTGACGTCTTTATGCAAAGTGTTACAATTGATACTTACCAGTGTCTAGTTGAACAGTATTCACAACCTCCACAGCAGCGCCAACAAACCAGTCCATGTTTTCTTGACAATTATATGCTTCTTCTTCTTCTTCTTCTTCTTCTGAGTTTCCAGCACCAAAACAAATCAGCACAGACATGGGCACAAACATCAGGCGAGCTAAGCTTCCTGCTCATTGAAACACCTTTGGCTAATGGGTAGTTAAGTCATGGAAAAAAAAAAAATCAGAACTGAACCACATCAGAGATTAATAAACAGTAGAAAACGTAGTTTCTCATTGCCTTCAAAAACAGGCACATTAGGAAAAGATTCCATTGATTCATGTCAGCAGGAAGAGGCAGCCGCAAAGCAGCATCAATCAACAAGACATCGTTCCCACGACTCATTGGTCACAGCACAACATTTAATTGTCCCTACCACTCAGAAAACCAAGCGTTGTACTCAGGGCAAATCTAGCTAGTAGTCAGGTTCAGTATGTCCAGATTTAAAGTTTCGTTGGATTTTTTGGGGGATTTGGAAAACTATATATTTTTGGAAACTATATTGTATAGTCAGTCAGAAAACCAATGTTGCTATTTGCACAGACTCCTGTATGGCGGCCATCTTGGATTTTCAAAATTGCCGCCGTAGAACTAATTTTTCTCAATATCTCAGCTTCTAAATAACATAGAGCTTTGATTCTAACGGCTAAACATACATTTTCAAGGGCCCCTAATCCAATGGTAACAAGTTCGATAAGCTAGACATGACCATAGAGCTCCTATGTGGCGGCCATCTTGGATTTTTCAAACTGGCCGCCGTAAAATTGATGTTTCTCAGGATCTCATCTTCTAAATAAGACGGAGCTTTGATTTTTCTAAATCCCAAAAACAATCCAACGAAATCTAAAATCTGGACATGCTGAACCTGACTGTGTTGACTGTAATGAGAAATACTATTCTACTGCGAGTGTTTTGCCCTTTGTGGGCCTTTGTGGCATACTGCCAAATAACACACAGATACTCCTAATGTTCATGAGAACTTAAAATCTGTTTACGGGTGGACAAGCTACTAAAGTAATAAGTTTGATCCCCAGGGTACAGCTGAGGAAAATAATTAGTTTACAGCGTGTGTTTTTGTATTATTTATATACTGAGCAATATACCTGATATTGTGGTGATGGTGGTAGTGTATTGTAGCCTATTATACATCAATATGTCTGTGGTGGTGGTTGTATATATCGGTGACGGTTCCCTTTGCTTTGCTGTCTTTGCAGGTTCTACATGTCACATTACGAGTGAGATGCAACAAGATGGTGAAGGGGCGGGGTAAGCCCAGGAGTCCACGAACTGTAAGCAGTGCATTTTATGCAAGGCTGATGATGTCAAGAAAGGATCCTTGGTGTTAAACCCCAGAATAGATTCCTACCAACATTTATTGAAGGCAATAGAAGAAAGGGCCAGTTTGCATGATGGCATCTACGTTCAAGTCCATAAACGACTCCAAAACAGCACAAAAGAAACACTCTCTACAGAGAAGGCAGTTTGGCATCGCACTTGTTACTCCAGTGCAACTAACAAGAGCGAGATACAACGTGCCAGAGACCGCCATGCGCATGCAGTAACAACTGGACACGATACTGCAAAAAAACGCGGACAGAAGAGAGGAAGCACAGAAATGGACGAGCCAGACTCATCAACATCTGATGCAACATCCCCGTTCACACGCTCGTGTACAGTGCCACTGGATAAAGAGCAGTGTTTCTTCTGCCAAAAAGATGATGGCCAACTACTCTACCAGCTTAGGACTGAAAATGCTGGTCAAGAGCTTAGAGAGGCAGTAGAGAAGTCCCAAGATGCATTATTGAAAACACGATTCAACACATGTATCTCACCAGGTGATGCACACGCAATTGACCTTCGGTACCACAAATCTTGTTGGAGAAGACATGTGTTCCATGTAGTACGAGACAGACCTAGCGCAAACAGAAGCAGCGCAGACAAAGAACTATTGCTGCAACGGGCAAGTCTGATTGAGATGATCAACCTGATAGATGTCAAAACACAAAACCAAGCTTATCTCTCCATGGATGACATTGAAATCCACTTATGTCAATATGATTGGCGCAGAACACTTGGAAAAGCATGTACCTACATTCAATAGAAAGTGGCTGAAAGAAAGAATCGTCACTGAGTTGCCAAGCGTGACATCTGTTCTCCAAAAAGACCGAAGAAAATCGGCCATCCTCTACTGTCCAGATGCATGTGAGGAAAGCATGGTTCATTCTGCAATCACAAGTGATGGCGATGACGAGAACAACTTGAAGACAATCTACAAAGCAGCACAAGTGATACTAAAGAGCATCGCAGAATTCATTAAGAAGGACCAGGAAACAAATACCATACAGGTGTCCAGCGATATCAACGATGTTCCGGCTGAACTATACACCATGATCCGCTGGGTAATGGTAGGGCCTGTCGACAATCTGGAAACTGAGAAGAGGACCAGTGTTGTTGACAGATCAACACTCACTGTGAGTCAGAACATCATGTATGGATTCAAATCCAACAGACAGGTGAAGTACAAACCAAGCAGCGAATCCGCAACATTTAGGCCACCCCATTCAAGAGAAAACCCCCAAGTCCTGGGATTGGCTCTGACTGTCCATCATGACACACGCAACAAAAAGCTGATGGGGCTTCTCAATGCACATGGCTACTGTGTTTCGATTGTCCACGCCCTCCTCATGGAAACTGCTCTTGCCAATGCTGTCGTAGAAAACACCAGGCAGTTTGAAGGTCTGTACGTGCCACCATTCCTGAAAAGGGGAGCCTTTGTGTTCTCTCGGAGGTTCTCTCGAATAGGCAAAGCAGAAATTTCCTTTTTGGAAAAGACAGGTAGTTATAGTTAGGGCTGGTTGTATCCCCATGATGCAAAAAAACAATTTCAACCAATAAAATCTGCCATTTTGAGTAAATACAATGTTCGGGCTGGCAGGATGGCCTGGAGGTACGCAGACTTGCCTCTAAGCCATCTAGCCTGGGTTTGAATCCCAACCCAGCTATAAACTGTCATCCCAGTGTTTCACAGGCAGGGCGATTCCTTAATGAGTGTGCCGTCCCTCGATGTACAGTGCATTCAGAAAGTATTCAGACCCCTTCACTTTTTTCACATTTTGTTATGTTGCAGCCTTATGCTGAAATCGTTTAAATTCATTTTTTCCCTCATCAATCTACACTCAATACCCCATAATGACAAAGAGAAAACAGGATTTTAGAAAGTTTTGCAAATTTATTAAAAATAAAAAACTGAAATATCACATTTACATAAGTATTCATACCCTTTGCTATGACACTTGAAATTTAGCTCAGGTGCCTCCCATTTCTCTTGATCATCTTTGAGATGTTTCTACACCTTGATTGGAGTCCACCTGTGGTAAATTCAATTGATTGGACATGATTTGGAAAGGCACACACCTGTCTATATAAGGTCTCACAGCTGACAATGCATATCAGAGCAAAAACCAAGCCATGAGGTCGAAGGAACTGCCTGCAGAGCTCAGAGACAGGATTGTGTCGAGGTACAGATCTGGGGAAGCCTACAAAAAAAATTCTGCTGCATTGAAGGTTCCCAAAAGCAGTGGCCTCCATAATTCTTAAATGGAAAAAGTTTGGAACAACCAGGACTCTTCCTAGAGCTGGCCGCCCGGCCAAACTAAGCAATCGGGGGAGAAGGGCCTTGGTAAGAGAGGTGACCAAGAACCCGATGGTCACTCTGGCTGAGCTCCCGAGATCATGTGTGGAGATGGGAGAAACTTCCAGAAGGACAACCATCACTGCAACACTCCACCGATCTCGGCTTTATGTCAGAGTGACCAGACGGAAGCCAAACAGTTCAATCTTGGTTTCATCAGACCACAGAATCTTGTTTCTCACGGTCTGAGAGTCCTTTAGGTGCTTTTTTGCAAAGTCCAAGCGAGCTTTTATGTGTCTTTCACTGAGGAGAGGCTTCCGTCTTCCGTCTGATTCCTCAATGTGTGTGTCGTCCGTCGATGTACGTTAAACTGGGAATCCCATCTGCCAGCATTAGTTGGTGGATGTTAAAGATCCCACGGTGTCCTTCACAAAGTAGGCGAGTTATCACCAGCACCCTGCACAAATTACAAATTCCTGCTCTAACCTACAAGGGGCAATGCATCAGTGGTACAGCTGCACCCTAATCCAATGATGCTACCCAGTAGTCCCGTGCTGCATACGAAAGAAGAAATACAATGGATGAACTTGAGTGGAGCAAATGAGTTTGTCCCTGTGGATCATTCACAAAAATGGATCCCCTGTGTGCGAGAAGCTTACCCTGCCTGGATCACCCAGAATTCCCTCCAAATTGCAATCAATGTTTTCTCTTTTACAGGCAAATGTGCACGGAAGACAGTTGCTGCAATCAAAAAATGATTTCTCAAAGGCTAAATATAAAACACTCAACGTCCAACAAATAATTCCCCATGTGACATCTTGCATCAACTCGCAATGTGCTTACTGGTCAGAGAAGCTGGACTGTCGACCTGAACCAGCAGGACCGGAAGGCAGGAAACCAGAAACCCGCTGCGATAGCCCAGGTCTCCGTGGGTAGGCTGCAGCAGACTCGTACTCGATTTATCAGGCTCGGCCATTTTCTCAAACTGACTGGATAATGCAAAGAGTTTGGCAGATCAACGATAAATCTCCATCACATCGACAAACATTATTCAATACTTACGACACATGCCTCGCTGTCTAGTTTTGGGGTCATGGCGTTAGAACAATCAAACATACTTCAGTTTGACCCATAATTCTTCCATGTGAAGGAATTAATAACTAGAGTTCATAGAATACGTTACCCCACGCAGTCTTGAGAAAAAAGGACGTGGCGGCAGGGTCTGCGAGAAGCAGGTTTTATTGGTCGAGATGATGTGAAATTAAATACCACAATATTTTGAAGGTTGGAGAACATTTATTTTCCAGAAGTTTACCGTTGTTGCTGCAGCATCTTTTACACAGCCTTATCCAACCCGTTACATTAGTTATCCGGGTTTGTTGTTTGTGTCCTTTATGACGTCGCTAAAAACTGTTGGAATGATTTTAAATCTTGTTTTACAGCCACACAGGCAGAGTAAAAAAAAAAAAAAATCTCAGTCCTGTCTGTGCATGTGCAATCGGAACAAATTCAGAGCCAAAGTACTGCTAAAATAACGACGGATACAGAAGGAAATTAGACGCAGGGGGAAGCCATTCGGCCCATCGTGCCTGCGCCACATCAACACCAGACCAATTTAGATAAAAACAAGATCAAAGTCTACCGCTGGGCTTGTTTGATACTTCAGTTAAAGAGCATATAATATGACCTGGGTGGAGATACCAGTTAGCAAAGAATAACCACCTTTAGAGGCCATTTTTCCCCGCAAAGCGGGGGTTGGCCTTTTTCGGGAACCGTGGTTGTTGTTGTTTTTCGGTCCCCTTTTTTGAAGCAATGTTTTACGGCCGGATGCCCTTCCTGACGCCAACCCTTTTTGCCGCCTTTAACGACAAACAGGGAATTACCAGTGAACTGGTACTCAATTTGCCGACCTCGGAAGGATGACAGGCTGAGTCAACCCCCTTGGCGTTAATTCAGCAATCGACCGGGATTCGAACCCAGGATCCTTGGATCCTAAGCCGGCACCCTAGCCGCTAGCCCAACACCAGTTAGCAAAGAATGTAAGTATTAATTTTTTTTTAAAGTATCCTATGTCTGTGGTGTTGGCCAGTGTCTTGGTGTTTCTGTTGGTAGCCTGGTGTTGGCTTAGCGGTTAGGGTGCCGGCTTGGAATCCTAAGATCCTGGGTTCGAATCCCGGTCGATCGCTGAATTAACACCAGGGGGATTGACTCAGCCTGTCATCCTTCCGAGGTCGGCAAATTGAGTACCAGCTTGCTGGGATGAATGATCCCGGTGTGTACCCCGGTTTAGAATAGGTACACCGTATCCCTGCTCATCGTAAGAGGCGACCAAGGGTTGGCGTCAGGAAGGGCATCCGGCCATAAAAAAAACTGCCTCAAAAAGGGAACCACGAGGTCATGGGGCCCGCAAGGCTAACCCTCGCTCTAGCGGGGAAAAATGGCCTCAAAACGATCATTAATTTTTTTCATTCATGTCTCCAAGCTGTCTGTCTCCATGGAAGTGAAGAGATTGCATTGAGAAACTGGTTTACTCTATATGTTTCAAGTCAACGATGAACCAACCATACACCACTACAATCCAGTAACTTTGCAGTCACAACAAAGGTATCGCAGTGTTATGATTATATTTACTATATCATTATTATTATGCGTTATTATTAGTGTTATGAAAACGATACTACTGTATTAAGTAACCTGGGCGAATCTGTCCAAAGCAGCCTGAAGGTGAGGCATGACGGCATGAAGCCTAAGGCCCATATGTACAATGTCTTTGGAAGAGACGTAACACCGATGCTTTCGATATTTGATGATCATTTTAACAATCGGTTTGTTTGTGTTTCACACTGAATGAAAAACGTAAAGGTAGAGTGATTGTGATATATGACAGGTTCGACCTGAACGGCATAGAAATCAAAATGGCGGAGTGTGGAGTCAGCCATCGTACGCCGTAATGACATCACTGACATAATCACATCACATTACATTACCCCTGTCATGTGACCAGATCCTCAGCTCTGATTGGTGTACGTTTGTGAGGGACATACATACGGACAAACACTGTTCGAGACAGATGTGCCTGACGGGCTACGCCATAAAAACAAAAATTATTTCCAGGGGTGGGAGAAGACAGTTCTTGGATAGGAGAAGACAGTTCTTGGGTGATGGGAGAAGACAGTTCTTGGGTGGGAGAAGACAGTTCTTGGGTGGGAGAAGACAGTTCTTGGATGGGAGAAGACAGTTCTTGGATGGGAGAAGACAGTTCTTGGGTGATGGGAGAAGACAGTTCTTGGGTGATGGGAGAAGACAGTTCTTGGGTGATGGGAGAAGACAGTTCTTGGGTGATGGGAGAAGACAGTTCTTGGGTGATGGGAGAAGACAGTTCTTGGGTGATGGGAGAAGACAGTTCTTGGGTGATGGGAGAAGACAGTTCTTGGGTGATGGGTGAAGACAGTTCTTGGGTGATGGGAGAAGACAGTTCTTGGGTGGGAGAAGACAGTTCTTGGGTGGGAGAAGACAGTTTTTGGGGTTTTTTTTTTTTTTTTTGTATACTGAATCGAGGCTCGTGAAAGAGCTAACATTTATTTCACAAACAAATCAACCAGACAAACAAAATATACAAAAAGAGGGAGCGGAAGACAAGATGGGGAGAGAAGGGGAAGCACACAACCACAACATTTGAGAGCAGGGAGAAGTGTGGGAGGGAGAGGGCTTGGGGGCAGGAGGCGTGGGAAGGGAGGGGGGGGGGGGAAGAGGTATAAAACACAAGGGGACCGAAATTAGCGGGGGTAGAAAAGATCAAGGTTTTGGATGGGGGAGGATAAGAGATGGTGGTGAACAGCTGTTTTAAAGACCTGGAGGGTGGAGTGGGAGAAGACAGTTCTTGGGTGATGGGAGAAGACAGTTCTTGGGTGGGAGAAGACAGTTCTTGGGTGATGGGAGAAGACAGTTCTTGGGTGGGAGAAGACAGTTCTTGGGTGATGGGAGAAGACAGTTCTTGGGTGATGGGAGAAGACAGTTCTTGGGTGATGGGAGAAGACAGTTCTTGGGTGGGAGAAGACAGTTCTTGGGTGGGAGAAGACAGTTCTTGGGTGGGAGAAGACAGTTATTGGGTGGGAGAAGACAGTTCTTGGGTGGGAGAAGACAGTTCTTGGGTGGGAGAAGACAGTTCTTGGGTGGGAGAAGACAGTTCTTGGGTGGGAGAAGACAGTTCTTGGGTGGGAGAAGACAGTTCTTGGGTGGGGGAAGACAGTTCTTGGGTGGGGGAAGACAGTTCTTGGGTGGGGGAAGACAGTTCTTGGGTGGGGGAAGACAGTTCTTGGGTGGGGGAAGACAGTTCTTGGGTGGGGGAAGACAGTTCTTGGGTGGGAGAAGACAGTTCTTAGGTGATGGGAGAAGACAGTTCTTGGGTGATGGGAGAAGACAGTTCTTAGGTGATGGGAGAAGACAGTTCTTGGGTGATGGGAGAAGACAGTTCTTGGGTGATGGGAGAAGACAGTTCTTGGGTGATGGGAGAAGACAGTTCTTGGGTGATGGGAGAAGACAGTTCTTGGGTGATGGGAGAAGACAGTTCTTGGGTGGGAGAAGACAGTTCTTGAATGGGAGAAGACAGTTCTTGGATGGGAGAAGACAGTTCTTGGATGGGAGAAGACAGTTCTTGGATGGGAGAAGACAGTTCTTGGGTGGGAGAAGACAGTTCTTGGGTGGGAGAAGACAGTTCTTGGATGGGAGAAGACAGTTCTTGGGTGGGAGAAGGCAGTTCATGGGTGGGAGAAGACAGTTCTTGGGTGGGAGAAGACAGTTCTTGGGTGGGAGAAGACAGTTCTTGGGTGGGAGAAGACAGTTCTTGGGTGGGAGAAGACAGTTCTTGGGTGGGAGAAGACAGTTCTTGGGTGGGAGAAGACAGTTCTTGGGTGGGAGAAGACAGTTCTTGGGTGGGAGAAGACAGTTCTTGGGTGGGAGAAGACAGTTCTTGGGTGGGAGAAGACAGTTCTTGGGTGGGAGAAGACAGTTCTTGGGTGGGAGAAGACAGTTCTTGGGTGGAAGAAGACAGTTCTTGGGTGGGAGAAGACAGTTCTTGGGTGGGAGAAGACAGTTCTTGGGTGATGGGAGAAGACAGTTCTTGGGTGATGGGAGAAGACAGTTCTTGGGTGGGAGAAGACAGTTCTTGGGTGGGAGAAGACAGTTCTTGGGTGGGAGAAGACAGTTCTTGGGTGGGAGAAGACAGTTCTTGGGTGGGAGAAGACAGTTCTTGGGTGGGAGAAGACAGTTCTTGGGTGGGAGAAGACAGTTCTTGGGTGGGAGAAGACAGTTCTTGGGTGGGAGAAGACAGTTCTTGGGTGGGAGAAGACAGTTCTTGGGTGGGAGAAGACAGTTCTTGGGTGGGGGAAGACAGTTCTTGGTTGATGGGAGAAGACAGTTCTTGGTTGATGGGAGAAGACAGTTCTTGGGTGGGAGAAGACAGTTCTTGGGTGGGAGAAGACAGTTCTTGGGTGAGAGAAGACAGTTCTTGGGTGGGAGAAGACAGTTCTTGGGTGGGAGAAGACAGTTCTTGGGTGGGAGAAGACAGTTCTTGGGTGGGAGAAGACAGTTCTTGGGTGGGAGAAGACAGTTCTTGGGTGGGGGAAGACAGTTCTTGGGTGGGAGAAGACAGTTCTTGGGTGATGGGAGAAGACAGTTCTTGGATGGGAGAAGACAGTTCTTGGGTGATGGGAGAAGACAGTTCTTGGATGGGAGAAGACAGTTCTTGGGTGGGAGAAGACAGTTCTTGGGTGGGAGAAGACAGTTCTTGGGTGGGAGAAGACAGTTCTTGGGTGGGAGAAGACAGTTCTTGGGTGGGAGAAGACAGTTCTTGGGTGATGGGAGAAGACAGTTCTTGGGTGATGGGAGAAGACAGTTCTTGGGTGATGGGAGAAGACAGTTCTTGGGTGATGGGAGAAGACAGTTCTTGGGTGATGGGAGAAGACAGTTCTTGGGTGATGGGAGAAGACAGTTCTTGGGTGGGAGAAGACAGTTCTTGGGTGGGAGAAGACAGTTCTTGGGTGGGAGAAGACAGTTCTTGGGTGATGGGAGAAGACAGTTCTTGGGTGATGGGAGAAGACAGTTCTTGGGTGATGGGAGAAGACAGTTCTTGGGTGGGAGAAGACAGTTCTTGGGTGATGGGAGAAGACAGTTCTTGGGTGATGGGAGAAGACAGTTCTTGGGTGATGGGAGAAGACAGTTCTTGGGTGATGGGAGAAGGCAGTTCTTGGGTGATGGGAGCAGACAGTTCTTGGGTGGGAGAAGACAGTTCTTGGATGGGAGAAGACAGTTCTTGGATGGGAGAAGACAGTTCTTGGGTGATGGGAGAAGACAGTTCTTGGGTGATGGGAGAAGACAGTTCTTGGATGGGAGAAGACAGTTCTTGGGTGGGAGAAGACAGTTCTTGGGTGGGAGAAGACAGTTCTTGGGTGGGAGAAGACAGTTCTTGGGTGATGGGAGAAGACAGTTCTTGGGTGATGGGAGAAGACAGTTCTTGGGTGATGGGAGAAGACAGTTCTTGGGTGATGGGAGAAGACAGTTCTTGGGTGGGAGAAGACAGTTCTTGGGTGATGGGAGAAGACAGTTCTTGGGTGGGAGAAGACAGTTCTTGGGTGGGAGAAGACAGTTCTTGGGTGGGAGAAGACAGTTCTTGGGTGGGAGAAGACAGTTCTTGGGTGGGAGAAGACAGTTCTTGGGTGGGAGAAGACAGTTCTTGGGTGGGGGAAGACAGTTCTTGGGTGGGAGAAGACAGTTCTTGGGTGGGAGAAGACAGTTCTTGGGTGGGAGAAGACAGTTCTTGGGTGGGAGAAGACAGTTCTTGGGTGGGAGAAGACAGTTCTTGGGTGGGGGAAGACAGTTCTTGGGTGATGGGAGAAGACAGTTCTTGGGTGGGAGAAGACAGTTCTTGGGTGGGAGAAGACAGTTCTTGGGTGGGAGAAGACAGTTCTTGGGTGATGGGAGAAGACAGTTCTTGGGTGGGAGAAGACAGTTCTTGGGTGGGAGAAGACAGTTCTTGGGTGGGAGAAGACAGTTCTTGGGTGGGAGAAGACAGTTCTTGGGTGATGGGAGAAGACAGTTCTTGGGTGATGGGAGAAGACAGTTCTTGGGTGATGGGAGAAGACAGTTCTTGGGTGATGGGAGAAGACAGTTCTTGGGTGATGAGAGAAGACAGTTCTTGGGTGATGGGAGAAGACAGTTCTTGGGTGATGAGAGAAGACAGTTCTTGGGTGATGGGAGAAGACAGTTCTTGGGTGGGAGAAGACAGTTCTTGGGTGGGAGAAGACAGTTCTTGGGTGGGAGAAGACAGTTCTTGGATGGGAGAAGACAGTTCTTGGGTGATGGGAGAAGACAGTTCTTGGGTGGGAGAAGACAGTTCTTGGGTGGGAGAAGACAGTTCTTGGGTGGGAGAAGACAGTTCTTGGATGGGAGAAGACAGTTCTTGGATGGGAGAAGACAGTTCTTGGGTGATGGGAGAAGACAGTTCTTGGGTGATGGGAGAAGACAGTTCTTGGGTGATGGGAGAAGACAGTTCTTGGGTGGGAGAAGACAGTTCTTGGGTGGGAGAAGACAGTTCTTGGGTGATGGGAGAAGACAGTTCTTGGGTGATGGGAGAAGACAGTTCTTGGGTGGGAGAAGACAGTTCTTGGGTGATGGGAGAAGACAGTTCTTGGGTGATGGGAGAAGACAGTTCTTGGGTGATGGGAGAATACAGTTCTTGGGTGATGGGAGAAGACAGTTCTTGGGTGATGGGAGAAGACAGTTCTTGGGTGATGGGAGAAGACAGTTCTTGGGTGATGGGAGAAGACAGTTCTTGGGTGATGGGAGAAGACAGTTCTTGGGTGATGGGAGAAGACAGTTCTTGGGTGATGGGAGAATACAGTTCTTGGGTGATGGGAGAATACAGTTCTTGGGTGATGGGAGAAGACAGTTCTTGGGTGATGGGAGAATACAGTTCTTGGGTGATGGGAGAAGACAGTTCTTGGGTGATGGGAGAAGACAGTTCTTGGGTGATGGGAGAAGACAGTTCTTGGGTGATGGGAGAATACAGTTCTTGGGTGATGGGAGAAGACAGTTCTTGGGTGATGGGAGAAGACAGTTCTTGGGTGATGGGAGAAGACAGTTCTTGGGTGATGGGAGAAGACAGTTCTTGGGTGATGGGAGAAGACAGTTCTTGGGTGATGGGAGAAGACAGTTCTTGGGTGATGGGAGAAGACAGTTCTTGGGTGATGGGAGAAGACAGTTCTTGGGTGATGGGAGAAGACAGTTCTTGGGTGATGGGAGAAGACAGTTCTTGGGTGATGGGAGAAGACAGTTCTTGGGTGATGGGAGAAGACAGTTCTTGGGTGATGGGAGAAGACAGTTCTTGGGTGATGGGAGAAGACAGTTCTTGGGTGATGGGAGAAGACAGTTCTTGGGTGATGGGAGAAGACAGTTCTTGGGTGATGGGAGAATACAGTTCTTGGGTGATGGGAGAATACAGTTCTTGGGTGATGGGAGAAGACAGTTCTTGGGTGATGGGAGAAGACAGTTCTTGGGTGATGAGAGAAGACAGTTCTTGGGTGATGGGAGAAGACAGTTCTTGGGTGATGAGAGAAGACAGTTCTTGGGTGATGGGAGAAGACAGTTCTTGGGTGGGAGAAGACAGTTCTTGGGTGGGAGAAGACAGTTCTTGGGTGGGAGAAGACAGTTCTTGGATGGGAGAAGACAGTTCTTGGGTGATGGGAGAAGACAGTTCTTGGGTGGGAGAAGACAGTTCTTGGGTGGGAGAAGACAGTTCTTGGGTGGGAGAAGACAGTTCTTGGATGGGAGAAGACAGTTCTTGGGTGATGGGAGAAGACAGTTCTTGGGTGATGGGAGAAGACAGTTCTTGGGTGATGGGAGAAGACAGTTCTTGGGTGGGAGAAGACAGTTCTTGGGTGGGAGAAGACAGTTCTTGGGTGATGGGAGAAGACAGTTCTTGGGTGATGGGAGAAGACAGTTCTTGGGTGGGAGAAGACAGTTCTTGGGTGATGGGAGAAGACAGTTCTTGGGTGATGGGAGAAGACAGTTCTTGGGTGATGGGAGAATACAGTTCTTGGGTGATGGGAGAAGACAGTTCTTGGGTGGGAGAAGACAGTTCTTGGGTGGGAGAAGACAGTTCTTGGGTGGGAGAAGACAGTTCTTGGATGGGAGAAGGCAGTTCATGGGTGGGAGAAGACAGTTCTTGGGTGGGAGAAGACAGTTCTTGGGTGGGAGAAGACAGTTCTTGGGTGGGAGAAGACAGTTCTTGGGTGGGAGAAGACAGTTCTTGGGTGGGAGAAGACAGTTCTTGGGTGGGAGAAGACAGTTCTTGGGTGGGAGAAGACAGTTCTTGGGTGGGAGAAGACAGTTCTTGGGTGGGAGAAGACAGTTCTTGGGTGTGAAACACACATTAAACTCTTCTGCACTTCTTTTTGTCCCTACCCTTCATGACCTTAAACTTTATCATATCACCTCATAATCACCTCCTTTCTAATGTATAAAGCCCTGTCTCCTTCAGCCGCTCATCATAGTCATAGCTGAGTCTATCTCGGCCTGGAATCAATCTAGTACTAGTAGCCCTATGCTGAACTCCCTCTATATTGCAGCAATGTTTTCCCTCATTCGTGTTATGTATCATGACAGTTCGGGCTATTAACACGTTATTGTTAAAAATGCTCAGGAAAGGCAGAGTCCCCAAATGGTTTGGCAAGAAGTTACAGACAAAACGCGCTAGAAATCCTCACAACTCACCTCGGTATTTATTATATCGTCGTCGTTTCCAATGTCGCCTTTGCTTTGACACCGTTTGGAAATCGAAACGATAACATTTGGTTTTCCTGTTTGCATCTCCTGCACACGTCGACTACACCGCTCGTCATACCCGTGCACACCGTGCTCAATCCGTACAAGCGGCGGCGTCATGAACACAAGATGAACTGTGAAAGTGATGCCATTCCTTCCCAAAACGGACGCGAAAACCCCACGACACACACCACACCGGAAGTCCGTCTGATGTCACGTGGACAACTTTCCAACGATTGCACATTTGAATTTCCTCAATGGTGATTTTAAAATACATAATTTGTCTAATGTCTTCAAAATATGAATGAAGCAACGCAACTGTATAATTAAAGGAAAAAAACCTTACCGGGAAATCTTTCAGTCTGTGAACAGTTCCAATTACACGATATAATAATTTATTACAACCTCTTAAACTTTATTAATAGTTTAATACATATTCTCCTCTTGTTGCGTATCCTGAATTTTGATCTTCTCAGATTTGTTTTGAGAAGGGAAAGGAAATAAGTATTGCGGTGTAATAGGCGGTAGATTTGTACGTTGTTTAAATCTTTCCCAATGATCCCAGTTTACTTACCTCAAATGAGATATAGCATACTGTTCTTTATAATTACATGGCTTGCTATATTCAGTGTGGAAGGATTTTCAATTGGTATTTTGTTTGTGATACAGAGTTAATTCCAAAGAAGGGGTCGTTTGCATCTCCTGCATACGTCGACAACACCGCTTGTCATAATGCTGAAATGGCCGGAGGAGGTTTTGAAAATAAATGATCACCTAGGTCCGAGGAGATGGTCCACTCTTTTGTATACAAAGTCAAGGCTCGTGGAAGAGCTGGAACTCTGAACGAATTAGGATGCAACATAACAAAAGGAACAGCAGAAAGAGGGGAGAAAACACCATCAGCAGAGTTGAAGGCCAAAATAGAGGACATGTGGACAAATAGGGATGTGAGGATCATGAATGAGGGGTAAGTTAGGACACATAGGGTGGACAATATGGATCCAGAAGGAAACTCAGGAAGGAAAACTGGAAATTTGGAAAGAGGTGGGTTGTGGAGGAGGGGGGAGCTTAACGGGGGTAGAAAATATAATCTTGCTTTTGGATGGTGGATAACCTGAGATGGTGGTGAACAGCTGTCTTGAAGAGAATGTGGAAGTCGCTACTACAGGTGGGGGGAAAAATAAACAAATGAGTGGTGAGCAGTGATTATGGATTTTGGAGATTCACCAGAAGGGTGCTTTGTCCCCCCTGAGGAATCATGGCAGGGTGAAAGACCAGAAAGGAGGTGGAGAAGACAAACAGACTAGGTCAGTACCTGTCTGTGATGGGAAAGTGATAAGTCCTTCTTCTCCTACTTTTTCCTTTACAAAGAGTGAGGTCCAAAGGCACCAAGCTCCTGCCCTGCCTTGACCACGATACTCATCCACTCCCCTCTGTCCTCAGCCAACTCCCTCCACCATCCAACCGCCCCCACCTTACTGAAATCCCTCTTCACACAATTCCATCTCAACCATGGACTACCGCTTTTCCTCCTAACTTGTTCTCACAACCTCTCTGCTCTCTTTGTCGTTCTCACTTCCCCCATGCACACCAAGTGTTCAAGTGTCCTCTTCCCCCATCCACACCAAATTCAATTGATTCGACATGATTTAGAAAGAAACACACCTTTCTGTATAAACTCCCACAGGTAACAGGGAATGTCGGAGCAGAAACTCTACCATGAAGTCCAAGGAACTGTTCGTATAACTCCGAGATAAAATTGTGAGGAGGCATAGATCTGAGGAGGGGTATAAAACCATTTCTAAAACAGTCTCTGCAGCACTTCCCAAATCTGGGGATTATGGGAGAGTGTCTAGACGGAAGCCACTCTTGAGAAAAAGGCACATAACAGCATGCCTGAACTTTGCAAAAAGGCATGTGAAAGACTCAAAGCATGAGGCCAAATATTCTGTCATCTGATGATGAAAATTGAACTCTTTGGCCTGATTGCAAATCGCTATGCTCATCACCCATATAACACCATCCTTACCGTGAAGCATGGTGGTGACAGCATCATGCTATGGGGATGCTTTTCAGTGGTAGGGAATGGGAGACTTGTAAGGATAGAGAGCACAATGAAGCAGGTTCTTCTCAATGATTTGCCTGTATTTGGCTCCATTCAGAGTGCAAAAGACCTTAGACTGAGGCGAATATTTATGTTCCAACAGGACAAGGACCCCACGCATACAGTCAAAGCAACACTGGAATGGCTTCAGAACAAAAACGTGAAAGTCCTTGAGTGGCCCAGCCAAAGCCCAGACTTGAATCCCATTGAGAATATATGGAAAGACTTGAAGATTGCTGTTCACC